>NW_004797398.1:1042047-1045693 GCF_000002075.1 Aplysia californica
TTATTTTATTTATTTATTTGTTTAGTTGTTGTTGTTGTTATTTTTTTGGGGGGGAGAGGTTGCTTTCTGTTTGTTTGCTTTCGAACGTCGAGCTTTAGCGCCTGTCCTTCTTTTGTTTAGCATGGGATTTTACGGCGCTCGCAACTGCATAAGGTCATATGAGCGCGCGAAACACAAGTTCAATTTTTATACGCAGTTCACTGCACGGTTGGGTACGGGTCATTTGATCTTAAAACGTTAAAATATTTAAAAGTTGGTATAGATATATAATTTCAGTCTAAAACAACTTTCGTAAAAAATTTTAATAATTCAATTTTGTTCTACACTACAATTTTCCATAAAGGCCAATGGCCTTCATAAAATCCAAAATTCTGTTGGGACCAACAACGAAAAAAAGTCTTACAATTTTTTGCATTTACATTCGATTAAAATGTTTCTAATGGTAAAATCTGTGTCGCATCCGACATCTCATCTCACTGAAGGAGGTATTTGTGTGTCAGGGCCGTGTGTCCGATGCGCAATCAAGTAAAAATGATTTCGTCTCTTCTGGAGAGGTCGGAAGAATTTCGCGGTCCCAGTTTGGGTTTAATATTTTAGAGTTTGTTACTCGTCTGTTTTTCCCAGTGGCTCTCCCACAGACTGGAGGTGTACTTTTTTAACTTTATTTTTAAAGTCAGTCTGTGGGAGAGAGTTCGTCGTTGACCCCAACAGAAGGGATGAGGATTTCTTCGCCAGGTCATCTACCTGCTCGTTTCCTCGGATGCCCACATGGCTAGGTATCCATGCGAAAATGATATTTTTCCCCGTTTCAGATAGGGTGTGAATTATCTGTTGTAGCCTAACCATTTTTGGGAGTAGGAGTGTGTAGTTTGTGAGTGAGGTGGTGCAAGACAGAGAGTCAGCAAGGATAAGGAAAGATTTGTTAGGAGAATTTTCTACGGAGTCCAGTGCCATGTCAATGGCAGTGGCCTCCGCAGAGAAAATGGAGGCTTCAGGAAAGTCTCCTTTGGTGTGTACTGTTTGAAGATAGGGCTTCGGCGCCCACATTTTTGTCTTTTTTGGAGCCATCCGTGAAGATAAGCTCTGCACCGGGGTATTTTTCTATTAGTTTTTTTTTGTATTCTGCTTTAAAAGTTTTGGTGTTTGTGCTTTCTTTGTTGTGTGTGGTCAGCTGTGAGTCTACTTTTGCCTTGGTGATGTGCCACGGAGGGAGGTCGGGGGAAAGAAATTGTTGGATGTTTTGTTTGGAAAAGTGTAAGTTTTTGAGGTCCTCAATGATTCTGAGGCCGGAGGATTTGATGAGTTTTTCGTTGTTTTGGAATTTGTTTCTGGTTTCTGGGTTTGTTTTAAAAATGCAGTTGTGTGCTGGTTTCTCTGGTGTTGAGCTCTGTTTAATTGCGTATTGTAGTGAGAGTTGTGTGCATTAATCTGAGTGAGAGTGATGGTATTGTGCCTCGGCCTAGAGGCTCTCCACCGGGGAAGTGCGAAAAGCCCTCAGAGCGAGGCGGAGTCCTTGGTTTTGTACCGGGCTAGCATTTTCAGGATGTGTGGTTTTGCCGATCCGTAAACTTGACAGCCGTAGTCAAGCCTGGACCGGACAAGGGAGATGTACACGTGGAGAAGGTGTTTTGAGTCATCGCCCCACTCCGGATGCGATAGAATTTTCAAAGCGTTTAACGCTTTCTGGCACCTCACACGAAGGTCTTTGATGTGTGGTATGAATGTGAGTTTTTTGTCGAATATAACTCGGAGGAAACGGGTATCGATCCCGTATAGTGGATCCTTTGACGGGGAGAACTTGAAACCGTTATTGTTTGCCCACTTTTCGAGTTTGTGCAGCTCCGTTGATCTCAGGTGGGGATTTTTCGAACGGCAGCATATCAAAAAGTCGTCAACGTTTAACGAGCTGTCTAAGCGCCTGTCCGACCGGAATACATCATGTACAATAAAATTTGATAGAACCTCGCTGCAGGTCTCTCACCGGAGCATGTTGCTCTCGTGGCCTAGAGGTTAAGGTGTTCGCCTCTCATTCAAGGGTCCCGGGTTCGAATCCGGGTAGCGACCAAAAAATGTTGTTCTCTAAAATTGTCTCCTTTCACCTTCTTTCTGTCTCTCTTACAACATTCTGTCGTTTTCTTTCGTCTCCACTTTCTTCTCCCACCCCCTCATCTCCTTCGCCCCCTCCTCTGAGCTCCTGACTCTTTCTGCAGCCTTTCTACTGCTACTCCTTGGCTCCTTCTTACTGCTGTCTTTCAACCACACCCCTGATCTTCTGGTAGGAAATACCTACACCTAGCCTTCTTGTACAAGGGCGAACAATCTTGGAGGTCCCGTGGGCAAGTTGCGCACATTAAAGATCCCTTAGTGGTCCAAAATCGATAAGAGTATGTATGTGTGTGTGTGTGTGTGTGTGTGTGTGTGTGTGTGTGTATGTGTGTGTGTGTGTGTGTGTGTGTGTCCCTCTGTGTGTTTGTGTGTCTGTGTGTGTATGTACCATCAGCGTGTAAGCTTTCAGCTTTCAAGACGTTCCCCAAATTTTTCTAGTAACCTTGCAGGGCCACTTTTTATTACCCCGTATCTTTCGAATTGGAAACCAACCGACCCGATTTCGCCCGTCTCTCGCAAAGTCGGTAGTTGAAATGGAGCAACGTTTTTTCCCCCAAATAAATCAGTGAAACTTCCGTTTGGCTGTGTTAACACACACGACACGAAACGTCCCGACAAAAGACGAGCCGGTTAGAAGGCAGTTTGCTGCACTTTAGCCGGGCCGTGTTGTGACTCATCAGCCATACACCCACCCGCAGCTTTAATTTTTAAAAAATCTAATTTGAGTTCGGATTAAAAAATCTAATATCATATTCGTAGTCAGCGCCTAAAACTTATCAAACGTTTGGCGCAAACCAATGCATATCAACAATTTTACCCATTTTCCTTAAAAACCCATTCATTTCTTATGCCTGCTTTTGGGTTCATTTACCCCTTGGCTATACAGCCCTCTACCGAGGACGAAGAGCGGCAGTTGCAAAATCGCCGAAACACAAGTTTTGCTTCACTCAAAAGCAAGCACAAAATAATATCTCTTCAACATGTTACTGCTACGAAAGAAACACCAAAAAAGGCACTCTTTTTAAAGGTGTATTTTATTTTTGAATCCAGTGGATACCAGCTTTATAACTTATTAATAAACTTGTGTAAAGATCAGCTTTTCTGAATGAAGCTCGCCGCTGTCGAACGCCCACGTTTTAATAATCTGCTATTTTGCTACTCAGTACACAGTCATCTCTTGATGTTTGAAGATGGAGGACGAAAAGTCGGAAAAACTAATTAATGAAATATTCAAGTTTCCATTTATTTATGCAAATCGAAACCGAAGCAGAGTAATAAAGTGTATATCGAAATGGCTTGGGCAGACATGGCCCATGAGACAAAATGCAACGGTAAGTAGGTTACGCTATCAGTAGCCTTTTCAACAAAACTCAGCATAAGAACAACAATCCGTCCCATCGGAAAAACAGATGTTTATCTTACACAACATATTTCTCCTTGTAACACAACCCGAACAACCGATTATGTTAAGTGCTTGCGTATCGTGTCTGTGTGCGTGCACGTGTGTGTGTGTGTGTACGTGTGTGTGTGTGTGTGTGTG
>NW_004797398.1:1046318-1049748 GCF_000002075.1 Aplysia californica
TGTGTGTGTGTGTGTGCGTTTGTGTGCGTGCGCGCGTGCGTGTGTGTGTTGGGCTGTTTTCTTTGACATTCTGTGACTGCATTTAAATCAGACAAGAATTGTTTTGCCTAGACACACTCCCAGTAGGTGAAACTTAAATAATGAGCGGTCTAGCCTACACATCCGGGGAATAAGAGAACCAGTAGGCCAACAGATTATAAGACGTGTCTTTTCCAAACTGGTGGACACAGAAGACGGAAACGACCAGACCGATTTTCCTCCTCCCGACAAAAAAATCGGGTCGTTTCCGTTCTAATGGACACGAACACTATGTGTGAGGTTTGATCTCATCCGGCTGGAACCAGGCCTCCTCAACAGCACAACCCCTTCTCCTAAAACTAATGTGACTATTACGTTGTACCATCTTTGTCCTGAAACTAGAACGGGTCGACCACGCTCCTGAAGATCGACGCCTTTAAGAAGTACATAGTGGGCAGTTGGTGGGTGCTCTGGTGTGGTTTGCTACTTTTTCCCTACCAAACGTCTATCGTCCTTATCTCTCCTCCCTTGTTTGTGTTTGTAACTCTCTTGTAACATCTCTAATGTTCTGCACTAATACGACTTTTACTATCCGTAAAACTTGTATTAAATCTAAAAAGTCCAGTTTTGCCAATTTCTTATTGGCTGAGCTTTTTAAAACTTGATATTTTTCGATATGTAGATTAATATTGATACATTTTACGTCTCCTTGGTTTGATTGTTAAGTGTTCAAAGTTCTGTTTAATTGGACGCAAAGCCGGCTTCTGCGGTGTTGTAATTAAACGCTTCGCTGTCGCACGCAGGAGATCCGAGCTCGCTTTACGAGTGGACAGATTTTTTTTTAAAGGGTATCTCTGTCGTTCTGCTGGGATGTTATATCTCTCCGTCAACGAAGGGTCGGAAGCCCGCCTCCTAAATGATCTAAAATGATTGTGTTTATGGTGCGTAATAGCACCTACATTTTTTTTAAAACGGTATCAACCAATATTTGGTGGAGCCTAAATTTCTGGACCCGCCCTCGCTTTATGTTTGACCACTTAAAAACGGACACATACCATACATTAAGAATTTTGAAGCTCTCCGAAATGCACAAAACAAAAGGGTGCTCTCGTGGTCAAGAGGTTAAGATGTTGGCCTCTGATCCAAAGGTCCAGGATTCGAATCCGGGTAGCGACCGAAAAATTTACTTCTGTAAAATTGTCTCCTTTCACTTCCTTTCCTGCTCTCTAGTAATGTTCTGTCGTCTGCTTTCGTTTCCAGCTTCTGCCCCCAACTCCTTTGCCCCCTCCTCTGAGCTCCTGACTCTTTCTACAGCCTTTCAACAGCTATTCCTTGGCTCCTTCTTACTGCTGTCTTTCAGCCACACCCTTGATCTTCTGGTAGGAAAGATCTACACCTAGCCTTCTCGGACAAGGGCCAAAAATCTCGGAGGTTCCGTGTGCAAGTTGCACACGTTAAAGATCCCTTGGTGGTCTAAAATCGATAAGAGTTGGCTTTGGCCGCCCCCGGGCAAAATTCAAAATTTCCACCCAACTGAAAATGTTAGGTGTGTCACGCGCGCTCCTATGACCTGATGCAGTTGCGAGCGCCTTAAAACACTTATCCATTGCCAACCCTTTAAGGACACAGAGGATACATACATCCGATCAGCAGGATATCAAAGGCTAAGTTTTGACAAATTTGGAACCATCGCACACAAATCAGAAACACAATATCTTTCGTTTTTATAATTTGCTTTTGTCCTCCGACTTTTTAAAATTTCAGAGAAAGTTTAAAAAAGGATAAAAACGTTAACATTTTTGTATAAATAACGAATTTTGCGCTTCTTATATGATGTGTAACCAACAACAAAAAATCTGCACTTAAAGTGCCGTCGAATGACTACAATGGGAGTCCTCGTTGAGTTAGACTGGAGGTCACAAACTTAAAAATTTATTTCGCGAGCGACGCGAATTCGAGGATTTCTTTCAAAATCGTGAAACCTGTAAATTAAAGTACCGTGCCAAAAAAGCCCCCCCCCCAACAAAACCGGTATAATAGTAAACGCACTAAAGATGGTAGGACACGTACAAATAGCTGTCATGTTTACTCAAATGTCATAATCCACTGTCTCTGCCTATGCTGTCCGAAATATAGGCAAACTGGTATAAAACCAGATCGTTGAGTTGCTCGTTATAACACACACACACACACACACACACACACACACACACAAAATACCCCAAGAATGCAGTGCTAGAATCTTCTTTGTCTCTTGGGGGTTTTTAATTTTAAGTAGACCATAAAGCTGGAAAGCGTCTTTCTGGTAGGCTACTTCCTCAAGGTTATTTTGACCGCGATAGATAAGCAGATAGCTGGCATTTTTTTCAAAATAAAGACAGCCACTCTTCCCATGGGGCGGGTTAGGGCGGTGGACCCTGGACTCTGGCCAAGTTCGTGAGGAGCAAGACCGGAAAACCGAGAATACGTATTTTCCGAAACAAAAATAGACTTCCGCGACCTACTCCAACCCTCAAAGACGTATTTAATACATTTGTTTTTGTTTTGTTTGTTTTTTGTTTAGTTGGTTGTTATTGTTTGTTTTTTTTTGGTTTTGGTTTTTGTTCTTTTTTTGTTGGTTTTTTTTTAGGGGCAGGACAAGGCTGGTATATGTATATGGAGGCATCTACTATGAGTCCTAACGAAACATCCCGCCTGGGGGGGGGGGTTACGAGCTGGTTGACAGATATGAATGTAGATCAGTCGTTTTAAGCACCGCCATAACTGGATTGCTAGGTAACCTCAATGTCACCCCGTAAGTTTGTAGCCTACAGTACACCATTATTTCCGGGGACATTGATTTTTATAGGCCTTCTTTTCAAAGGTTCTCTAGATCTAGTGTTTTGAGTCGTTATCCAGTATTCCTACTTGCAATTATTTATACTGTACTTTAATTCTGGAATTCAATGTGACTGATAGGTCCTTATCCCGAAACATAATCGGAATGAAACAATTTTTTTAAAATCTACTTTTTGGGGGATCCCTGCCCATACATGTAAAAACGTCTGATTTGTTGGGCACTTTAAAACTTTATAGCTATTATACGAGTATTCAGTGTTTTCCCCTTATTGACTCTGTGTACGCGGACTCATTGAAATACATGTGAGCGACGAACAGTTGTGGAAAGTTTTAGGACCAAATTAGATCTAGTATTGGAAGGGTTCAATGGGGAGGGTTATATCTAATGAGACTCGTGATCTTTTATAGACCGAAATATTTAAAGCGCCATATCTACACTAGTGGGGGTAAACGAAACAAATAATAAAACACTCGCCCTGTTCTCATCGTTTTCATCACATAATAGATCGTTGCACCTGGATTACGGTCTTTTACTTTATCATGTTCTGAAAGTGGAAATAAAAGACAGCCTCCC
>NW_004797398.1:1049848-1054075 GCF_000002075.1 Aplysia californica
CCCCCCCCCCCCACACACACGCACACAAATCCCTATGGAACACAAATATTCGGAGTCCTAGGGTGACCTCTTGGGGAACAAATCACCCCAATAAAGATAAAAATAAAAATGAACCCGAAAATCTTTGTAGCTAAACATCATCATCATCATCATCATCATCATCATTACCATAATCATCATCATTTTCATCTAAGCCAATCTTTCCCCTCGCTGCCCCCCTCACAATTTTCTCAAACTGGATTCTCCGCGAATGATATCCATAGTGTTTCGACTTTCTCCATATTTGTAATTTGAGATTATTATTTTACCTACAAGAATGGCCAAGGTAGCTTGTTGAAAGTTGTCTTTAATGGTGATTCTGTCCTCAGTTAATTCAACAGGCATTTAGCACGTATACTCTCTATCACAGCACATACATACCAGTGTATATGGCTATCTGGTTTTCTACCTCTTTCCATGAAGTTTTCACTATTCTACATTCTACTATGAAATGTTCTATGCGGTAAGATTGTCTTCAGTTGTGCACATTGTACACTTTTTTAGAATCCTTTACCCGCATTCTGTGCAGCAGAACATTTGTTGGGTACATGTTATGCAACATTTTCCAGTGATTTCTTTTGTTGTTGTATAACACTTTAGACTGTTATGTCAACTCCCAACTTTTTCTTCCACATTATTATTTACAATATATAACAGGTCACACTTATCTATTACTGTTAGAAACCCTTCTTCCCAATCTCTCCAACTCGTTGACCCCTGAAAGAAACACTTACGCCTTCTTCACCTGCAACTTCCATCTCTACGTGCAAATGGGTTATGGCATTAGCCAGGGTGTTATACGAGTAAATCATGCAGTTATTTAGAAGAGTTACGTACATTTCTGAAAACTCTTGAAAGGACATCAACCTGTTTCATAAGCAGACATCACGGACTCGGATTATACCATGTCTGATGCACTCTGGCAACCATGAATGAGTTCGCTTATATGTTATATACTTGTTATTGTATAAAATCGGATTTAACGTTGATTGCTGCCTGTTTTCCACGACAGAGTTTAATTCTTACCATTCGTAGACCACTCTCTTCAAAGAGGTATTGTTGATCGTGTCTTATTCTTTGAAGGCTTTTACTGTACACTACATTCAAAACAGGCTTTTCCACCAACCTTTTTGCACACTGTGCAAAGGTAACTTAACCCACTCATTCGTATCAGTTTCACTATTTATTAGTTTTTTTCACCCGCTGAAGGTAGAAGGTGTACTGAATGTCAAAGAGACAACACAATTTCAATACACCTCTCCCCAGGTTATTAAACATTATTTTACGTTTAATCTTTTCGAATGCTCGAGCATTTATGAATTTCTTTTAACAAATTAATTTAAAGAATAAAGTGTGTACGTGTCGCATAACTCCTTCCAGCATGTCAATACTCTACACAAGATACATGACTAAACTAAGGTCAAAAGATTTTAAAATTTAAATCTTACCTTGGATGGATAAGTCTCTTTTAGCCCACATTCCAATAATGGTTTTCAGCGATTGGATTTTAGGTTCCCAGTTTTTATTGACATCACAGCCTGCTGTGTCACTTCTGAAATGTGTACCTAGGACAAACAACCTTGAAGAGAACTTTACGCCTTGATATTGATCACCATAGTAGATGTGATTCCCTGGACAGAACTCTCTAGATTTATCTGATCAATCCTGAAAACTTAGAAAACTGATTAATTTTTTATAACACTTATCTCAAATCAAAGATATTTCGCAGCAAAAATATTCCGTCATCAGCCTACTGTCTGATTTTAGCACAATGGGTTGAATTGGGCATTTTAACTTTCTTGAGGTTAAGGTATTGTATTGCCAACAGTCCTACGGCAAGAATAAACAATAATGGTGATAGTGATAGTAGGTATCCTTGACGGATTCCCATTTGTACTTCAAATTCAGATAATATAAAAGTCATTGTTATTTACACATGACATTCTATTATTCATACACGTTTCAATCCATCTCATAAAGACATCACTAAAACCGAATGCTCTTCACATATTCAACAACGTACTTTCAGAAAAAGTACCAAATGCCTTATATAATCAATTGAAAAGACAATATTTTTAGATCTTGCATATTTTTTGATGTTCAATTAAATCATCAATTTCTCTTAACAGGCTGGAAATATTTCTACCTTTCACGAAGCCAAACTTATATAGATCTATGGGTGTATTTAGTATTACACTTTGAGTTCTCTGCTCGCAACTGCATTTCCTTTATAAAGTAAAGTGTCCATACCCTTCCCCTGAGAAATGCTGAGGCAACCAACTTCTTGACTATGATAAATGTAATAATACAAAAGAGGTTGCTAAACTTATGTCCAGAAGACCTTGCCATATTCTCGTGGGATTCCATCGAATCCAGGGGCGGACCCATTTTTCTTCAATTCTAAATGGTTAGGTCTACTGGAGAGCTCTTTCTGTATCTAGGTCAGAGCTTCTGTACTCTTTCTTGTGCCAGTTTTTCTAGCCCAGAATTCAAACTGGGTTTTGGGGGGACGTGGGGGGGGGGGCGGGGGGTGTAAGCAACATCCTATAAAACTGCGATCAAAACCTACGTGGAACCGTTGTTTTCTTTTCGATAATAAACATTGGAACAAATACTCTTAAAAGCGGCTTATGAAAGTAAAGAAGGACGAAAGATCGAAATAAAAAGAAAGAAACCAAAACAAAAAAAAAGAAAGAAGGAAGGAAAGAAAGAAAAAAAGAGTAACAGAAAGAAGGAAAGAAAAAGAAACAAAGGAAGAAAGGAAGAAAGAAAGAAAGAAAAAAAGGAAGGAAGAAAGAAAGAAAAGAAGAAAAATTCACTAAGATTTGACTCTTTAATTTCAATGTGCTTCTCTACGGCTGCGAAACTTGGAAGACAACAAAGACAGTGCTGAATAAAGTCCAGACTTTCATCAACAGAGGTATGAGGAGTATCCTAAGAATTAAGTGGCAGGATAGAATAAGAAATGAAAAGCTATGGGAGAGGACAGGACAAAAAGATATAGAAGTAGAAATAGGACTAAGAAAGTGGCGCAGGATGGGACACACCTTCAGAAAGCCCTGCGGAAACATCACAAGAGAGTCACTGCAATGGAACCCATAGGGAGCAAGAGGCAGGGGTAGGTGACGAAAAACATGGAGGAGATGTGTGGAAAGGGACATGAGAGAGATGAAGCTCACTTGGAACGAGCTAGGAAGGATGGCTCAGGACAGATATAACTGGAAGGAGCTTGTATTTGGCCTATACCCTGCCAGGCATGAAAGGCACTGATGATGATAGCATGTTTAATCCATGTGGCTCGGTCCTATCAGAGACGTATGTTAAATTCGTGCGTAAACCCGTACACATGCACCTGAAACGTTATCTTGACGTTAGCATTTGTCTTGAAACGTTATCTTAACGTTTTGGCGAGTCTTGTAAAGCTGTCTTACTGACGATTCAAACGTACTTTCTGAAAATGACCTCTATCTGACCTTTATAACAGAAAGATTACCCTGGTCCTTGATCCCTACAGTCGCCAGACTTAGTTGCCTGTTTAAAAAACCACAAAAATAAAACAGAACAAAACAAAACAAAAATGTTGATTTAAACCCAAAGTCCTATAGGTAGATCATTCTCTTATCTTCGTAGATGTTCCAGTTAATCAACATTGACGCGTCGAAAAAAATGGGTTGGCCATTTTTCTTATCAAAACATCCGCATTGGTGAACTTTGAACCCGTGCCAGCTGTTGATCTGAAGGACTCGCCCTGTTCTCGCGAACACTTGTCGTGGCCAATGAGTACAGCTAATTTTTACGTCTCTGGAATTCCTTTGGTGAAAGAAATAACGATCCAAGGCCTACAAGAATTCCAAAAATATTGTTTTTTCCTTTTAAATGAAATTTAAATACCAACGTCTGTGGTATAACGGACATGCACTCTGCCTTTGCACACAGAAGATGTGAGTTTGATATTTTCGAGTGAGGAGAGTTTTTATCGAGTATACTGTGAAACTCAGATATAACGAAGTCGTCGGGTCTGACCTTCGATTTCGTTGAATCCGGGTGTTCGTTATAGCAACGTCAGCAACCCGTTGTGCCATAATTTAAGACTTAACGAACAGCAACGTCCGTTTTCACAGATCAGCGTGCAATACATTACGTAGATCTACAACTATGTCTAGACTAGCCTTTCTTTGTCCAGTAGCT
>NW_004797398.1:1054214-1056143 GCF_000002075.1 Aplysia californica
CCCCCGCCCTCAACTACCTCCAAATCCCTTCACATAATACACTAAGAGCCACCTGACCGACCTTTCTTGACCGTGGCGCACACTGAGATGTACGCAATAGCTAGTCTAAGTGTGTTATGATTCCCGGTGCAGATGCGATCGATGATCTCTTGGAATGGAGTCTGCGACTCGTTGAATCCGAGTTTATTTACTTAAGCATTCGCTGAGTTCGATTTATTTTGTTGATTTTAATTAACATGAAAAACGGGGAATCTGTCACTTTTGTTGAATCCGAGTTTTCGTTAGATCCAAGTTAGTTAAATCCTACTTATACTGTTCAATGTATCTCCGTCTATCTGCTGAGACGCTGACGCTCCCCTCAGCCCGGATTGGTCTTGACAGGCAAGGTGGAAGCCTACTTCCTAATAATAATTATATACTAAGATGTGTAGATACGGGTGAAAACTTCCACGATTGCATGTTTGACATATGAAAAACTCGTAACTCTTCATACGAAATTCTGCCATGGTAAAAATTATTTTCCACTAATTCAAAACTTAACTGACCACACTAATAAATACATGCGAATTTGTTTAAGAAGAGGTTACAGAGCTCTTAAATTCTACTTGAGTCCAGATCTGAAATATCTTAGTGTAAAAAAACCAACAACAATAATAACAACAACAACAATAACAACAGCAACAACAACAAAAAAAACAACAACAACAATAACAGCAGAGAAGGCTCTGCGAATAAACAACGACCACCCCGACGAATTGCGGTAACGGAAAAAGTGCACGGACGCCTAAAGGGTGGCAGAGATTTCCAATGAAAGGCCGAAGACGCCAGCAAAAAGAACCTACATCTGTTCAATTGCGGGAAGAGGCCCATTAATTATTTCGAAAGAAGGCCGTGGGAACGGGGAATCAAACCCGACATCGTTTTCCCCCACCCATAAGGCATAAACAGAAGGAATGACTCCAGCATGGAGATCCGAAGCGCTGCTCGTCGTCGGGCACGAAAGCTTGACACACAGTACATCTACACTGACGGCTGGGCGAGTGCGGGAACAACGGATGGCGGCGAAAGGGTCGTCATCGCAACGGGGGACCCGTCCAACCCGACCGTTGTCAAGACACTGAGGGGAAAATGTGCTATATTCACGTGCCCTTTCGAGGAAGAGAGGAGGGCCTTTAAAATGGCCATTGACTGGGTCGACAAACAGTGTGATGCATCCAACTCGGTCACTATCTTCACAGACGGCCAATCGCTATGCATATCACTCTTGGGAACATCACCATACCACAACCAAACGCAACTACGCATAGAGAATACGTCACTTCAACCTACGACCCAGTGGATCCCAGGTCACTGCGAGATCCCCGGCAACGACCTCGCTGACAGTAATGCCAAACAGGCAACAGCACTGCCGGACCCAGGCCGCCAAATTGCATTACTGATAACAAAAAGACCCTCCAATATCCCACACGCGGACGAACGAAATGTAGAGGGAAATTTCCTTAAAACGGAAAGCACAAATTAAGTCCCGTGGCGACAAGTCACTACTGGCAAAATCAGAACTGGTCACTTCTCTGGGCTGCGAGCCTACAAAAATAGAAAAGACAAAAAATCGAACCTAATTTGTCCATTGTGAAGCGAGGAACCCCAAGATTTGGAGCACTGGCTCCAGAGATGACCCGCTGAGGAGTTCCAGCGACTGCGTCTCTTTGGGGGAGGATTCGGGGAGGTTGCACTCAAGAGAGGCGGTTGTCCTGGGGAAGAGCACGCTCATCGGGGCTTTAAACAATTTGCATCTTTTTGCGAAGGTGTGATATTTTTTAATTTCCTTACCGTCTCGATCAATGTAAAGTTAGTAAAACTGTAGAAAGAGGGAGTGGAAAGAGAAAGACAGAGAAGAAGAAGAAGAAGAAGAAGAAGAAGAAGAAGAAG
>NW_004797398.1:1059577-1066225 GCF_000002075.1 Aplysia californica
TGTGTGTGTGTGTGTGTGTGTGTGTGTGTGTGTGTGTGTGTGTGTGTGTGTGTGTGTGTGTGCGAGTGCGTGCGTGTGTATCCAATCACCCATGCTTTGACTCACCCTTGCCTCCTCTCACCCATAGACCATCACGTACAAAGAGAGTTTTTCCTTCAGACATTCTGTCATTGGCATAATATTATTTTTATCTCTACAATACACTCAAATGCAGTGTCTATGCGTCCATCGACTATCTACGATACTCCTTAAGAGTTATCCAAATTCACATCGTCGTCTTTGTTGAAGCAGTTTGATTCACACAGAAGACATGACCGAATTCGATTTCGTTGTGAGGCACCGACGAGTTTAGTGTATGGAGAATTTTTATCGAATACCTGTACATGATGTATTTCAGTCTTTCTGCTGAGACGTTATATCCCTCTCAGCCTGGGTTAGCCCCGAAAGTCAGGCTCAGTCAGAATCGCCCCTCCTACATTATCTAAATTGTGTCACGTGAACGTAAAAACACCTGTATTATTTGCTTTAAAAAATTAAGAATCTATAATAAACGGTGTACCATCTATTTAATTTTCCAAAGTGTCTGTGAAACTGTCAATGTTCGTTGCGCCCTTGCTCCGATGATAATCCTCACGTTGCTCTCTTCTGGAACTGAAACCTTTTTAAAATTGAATTTGAAAATGAAGCACCTTGCGTACTTAAGTTTTATTGGGGTTTTATTTTTTGTTTGTTTCTTGTTTGTTTGCTTTTGGATTTTTAAAAAAAGATTATTATAGTTAAGTCATATAGCATTGCTATCGATGATTCCGTTGGCTTTTCTCCCTGAAACAATACTCTCTAGAAAATGCCCTGAAATGTATTAGTTAACGAATTTTTGTGTAGAAAGAACAGTATACTGTCAACGGAGAAAAAAAAAAACGATTATGATTATGTATCAAACCTTCACGGTTGCTTAAATTTAATTTGATGTAAGTACTTTTCGCTCGAAGAGCTCCGTTTTAGTTCTATGAAACCCGCCTGTTTTTTGTTAATCATTTTTTTTCATTTGACGTGTACCCTTCCCACCTCCTCCCCCTCCCCGGTCCCATTTTTTCTTTCAAAGACCTGCAGCCGTGAAGTCGCCAACCCCACCAGAAACTGCACAGGGGGAGGTGTGGAGATATCCCCTGGGATGTGCGAGCTCTGTTGTCACACACAGGACTGCGTTGATAGCCTGGCGGATCTTCTCCAAAAGGATATTGGTGAGACACTTGCACATTCCATCTTTTCTTTCCATCCAAGGATCTCAGAGAGGCACTCACACATTCCATCTTTTCTATCAATCCAAAGATCTCAGAGAGGCACTCACACATTCCATCTTTTCTTTCCATCCAAGGATCTCATAAATTACACATTCCTTCTTTCTTTCCCTCCCAGGCTTTCTAGTTTGATTTAAGTAAGAGTTTTATGGTACTTGTAAGACAAATTGATAGGTCATATAAGTACCGAAGATTAAAGATGTTACTAGACAGTAATATAGACTCTATAAATAAAACAAGGAGAAAAGAATATATGGACGATAGGTATTTGATAGGAAATGAGCAAACCGTACCAGGACACCCGCAAATCACCCACATTCCAGGATTTTGGTGAGATACTTACACATCACATTCCTTCTATTTTTTACATCCCAGGATCTCGGTGAAACACTTAACATACACATTCCTCATACAATAATGACGAAAATGTTTGCAGTGTGTACCCATCGACCAACCCTGCCAAAGTGCACTACAACGTTAAAAAAACAACGAAACCAAAACAAAACAAAATAAAACAACAACAACAGCAACAACAGCAACAACAGCAACAACAACAACAGCAACAACAGCAACAACAACAACAACAGCAACAACAACAGCAACAACAACAGCAACAGTCAGACGATGTTGTTACTGTTGTTACTCGTGACTTTCTTTCTTCTCACGTCCCCAGCAAGCGAATCACCAGTGTTATGCCCCGGCAAGTGCAGTCCCTACTATCTGAAAGGTTGTATGGACACCGCTGCGTACTGCACCCAGGGTCAGGTATGATGCTGTGAACCTTTTCCACCCTCGTCATCCTAATGTTGATCATTCTGAAAAAAAAACAACAACCCAATAAAACAACAGAGCCTAAGGGCAAATTAAGCTCGATAATATCCCGAGGAGGGTTTGAACCTGAATCACCCACAAAGTGATCAAGTATTATGAAAGTGAATCAATAGGGTACTGTCGAACATAGACTCTCCAGCTTTTGCACAATGACTTGTAATCAATTAATTTGTCATAACAGTTGAATAGTTTTGTAAACACGTGATAGCTGTATTCTAAAATGCTAATAAAATCTAAATGGGTGGTATCTACAGATTTTTAAAGGTTTACAGCTGAGGCAATATTGCTTTTAAAAGCCAGCCCATCATATTTTTCCGATCGTGACATTATCTTTATTGAAAGCATATTTTGAGAACCTGTATTACAAAAAAGTGTGTTTTCTATCAAATTAAATTTTTGAAACAAGTTTGGCCACTAAAAGGTGTCATTGATGAGCTGTGACGTAGGTCTTAATGCGTATGCAACATGTGTGTGAGAAGCGGTAAGCGCTGTGAATAATCCCATTTTCCGTATAATAATCACAAAAAAGATTTATCGTAGACCTATTTTAGCTAGATTTATGAGAAAAAGTTTTTTTTAATCTAGTCTCAATTGTAGTGGAAAAAATATGATTAAGTTAAGACAAATTGACCCAAACTGCTGTGCAAAATATGGATGACATTGATTCTTCCGGTAAAGAGATATTTGAAGATACGTTGCGCCACGAAAATTTTTGACCGCACCATTGGCTCACATCACACGATGCGTGAATGCAGCACAGCTGCAGTAATAGCGAGTTTTGGATTTCTCTGCGACTGCCCCATTTAGCCATATCGATACCGACGGGTGGGGGCCAATTCGTGAACAGATTCTCCGATTGGTGACATATTTTTTAAAGCGGGGAGCGAATATAACATTCTCAAGTTGAACCCCCCCCCCCCCCCTTCCCCACCCCACCCCACCCCAATCCCTCGTTTCCTCTCCATCCAGACACCAACCATTCAAGAGATACTTTTACCCCAGTGATGTAAAGTGATAATTAAATTAAAAGTTATGTGTCTATTAAGAATCATATTTTGAAAGAGTTGAGGTAAAGCGTTGGCTTCTGGATATTCCCAAAATGAATTATGTTTTCATTGCAGTTTTGCCGAGTTGTACATGACAATGACGACATTTCTGGCGAGTGTAAACCCGAGCACGACTACGGGGTGAGTCTATAGTCTTTTAATTCGAAGAAAAAAAACCAACTTAGTTTTATCATGTTCTATCCATCCATCTATCCATCTATACACCCATCCATCCATCCATCCTTCTTTCCATCCATCCATCCATCTATCCATTCATCCAATCCATTGGACATCTTGGACAAGTACGTGCCCCATCGTCATCATAATTGCTTATCCTGTCTCAAGCCCAAATACTGACTGTACCTCTTCTGATCTATTCATGCATCCGCTATGTTTCTCTAAATGGGTGTGTCCATTAATAAATTATAACAAAAAACGCCGCAAAAAATATAATACAGTTGAGATTGTTTAAGACTCTCATCCATTGTCAAGAAGATCAAGACGGATGGTTTTTGTTTAGTTTTTAGTAAAGGTTTTACGGCGCTTGCAACTGCATAAGTTCATATGAGCGCTAAGGGGTTAATGTCAACAGAGAATTTCAAAAGGGGAATCAAGCTTACTCTGCTCACCTCTCTAGCCTCAACATTATAAAGTCTGCCTCGACTATCGTGGCACCCCGGAAATAGCAATCCATAAGAGAGTGACAAATATACAAAAGAAGTAGAGGAAATTGACGATAGTAAGGATGAGGAAATAAAAAGCAGCAATTCCCCCTATGTTGTTCCGGCACAGTATGAGCACGCCATTGATAAATCAGCCCATTTGCAGTTCTACTGTGTATGAGGACATGTTAATATTCCCCCTTTGGGCATGGACTAAAGACAGGCGGACGTCTTACACAGCGCCATTATTATGTAAAAGAAACGCAAAGGGAGAAATGTGGAGAGGCCGTTTGCTCAGGTGATTGTGTTATACAGGTAGGCGCTAGAGAAGGTTCGACGGTATATTGGAGTTGGAGATACAAAATGTAATTCAAAGTCATGAGAGCTAATAAAAGGCGATACAACGCTTTTAGTAATAAGTACTTCAAGATTGTAATATATGGATTGTAAAGCGCATGGAACTTGAGGTTGAGCGGGAATTTGCGCTATACAAATTAATCTATCTATCTATCTATCTATCTATCTATCTATCTATCTATCTATCTATCTATCTATACTTAACGACAAACATAATGCAGAAAACAATATTTTTTTACTACTTACATAAAACATGTAGCAAAACTGTTTCGTTCGTAGCGCGTAGTATGATCTGTACATGACTAGACGTCCTAACTCCTAACTCTTCCCCCTCCAGAAATGTGTTGGAGATCTTATCAAAGAACCGTGTGGCGTGCCGGATGAAGACGGTAACTTACCAGAGGATTGTTATTCTGACTGCTGCAAGGACAACGCCTGCCTCATGAAGCATTTCGGCTCCGTCATGCGTGAGTCGTTCCCCTAACGTCTTCAGACAGATCGTCCTGAAAAATGACGCACGTAACGCTGGGATGATGTTCTACTGAAAATATTATACTAAGCAGTGATAGTGATAGCCGTTGTCTACTATTTTAGCTTGTTTGGTTTTTTGTTGTTGTTGTTGCTGTTTGTTTTGGGGTTGTTTTGTTTTGTTCTGTTTGTTTTTGTTTGGGGTTTTTTGCGTTTGTAGGGTTTTTTTGTTAGATGCAACCTTAATTGGCCTGGCCCTCATGGAGTCACTTCCGTCTAGCCTGGTAACTATGTAACCTTAAGGCCCTCTTTGTTAGAACCATTTCCGAGCTAGTATACAGCGCCCATTTAGATTTACTCTCAGTTGCTCCTGAGAAGCCCAAGAGGCGAAACGTTGAGCTGTTTTAATCAAATAATTTCAAAACATTTTATATTTTTATATTGTTTTGTCTGAAAATCAAGCAAGACTCTCCCCCCAACTCTGATTTCCAAACAACTATGATGAGGATGATGATCCTCATTATTATAATTATTACTTTTATTAACTTGTTGCTACTTTATAGACCGATTACTGTCTGCAGTGTAATATTATCATAGTTATGATCTTGTCTTTACAGTACAACTAGGGGATCCCCCCCCCCCTTCCGCCCCTACACACACACACACACACACACACACACACACACACACATACACACACACACACACACACACATACACATACACATACACACATTCACACACACACACACACACACACACACACACACACACACACACACACACACACACACACACGCACAAACACACATACACACATACGCACAAATGTACACATTAGCGAAGAATAATACATACATGTATATTCACCGGCGTCTGTGGTACAGTGGTTTGGTGGGCTACTTCGTCGATGTCGCTCGTCCGAGTTGGGAGAAGGTTTTTTTTAAATCGAGTATCTCGGTCTTTCTGATGGGATATTGTATCCCTCTCAGCCTGGGTTGGCCCTGGCAGAGTGGCGGGTAGTGTCAGAAGCCTGCCTTCTGAATGATTTAAATTGTGCCGATGGTTACGTAAAACACCTACATTAATTATTTATTTTTTATACGATAGAACCTTTCTTTACTCTTTTAGTTCAGTTTTGTTTTCGTGTTTGTTTGTTGTTGTTTTTTTTGTTAGATACAACCTTCACTTACAAAAACAAAACAACCCCCCACCCCCCAAACCCCCCCCCCCCCAAAAAAAACGGTGATTCCCCGACCCCATCCTAAGCTGTTTTAATTAATCTAATCCTTCAGCAACTACGAGCCCAGCCCCTACACAGCCACCATCAACCACTCCTGCCCCAGCCACGGACGCTCCTACAACCGCTTCTTCCTCCGATCCCGTCTGTGTTGACAAAATAAAGAATGACGGGTGCAAGAGCTTTGTCACTGACCTCGTGAGTTCAAGCAGAGACACTTAGACCTCTTTGGTGGATCTCGTGGCCTAGAGGTTAAGGTGTTCGCCTCTCATTCCAAGGTCCCGGGGGAGGGGGGGGGGTTCGAATCCGGGTTGCTACCGAAAAAAATATATGCTCTAAAATTGGCCCCTTTCACCTTCTTTCCTGAATTTCTAGCAATGCTTTGTGGTCTGATTTCGCCTCCACTTACTGCCCCCACCTCCTTTCCCCCCTCCTCTGGGTTTCTGAATCTTTCTGCAGACTTTCTACTTCTACTCCTTGGCTCTCTCTTCCAGCCACACCCCTGATCTTCTGATAAGAAAGGTCAACAACTAGCCTTCTCAAACAAGGGCGAAAAAATTTCGGAGGTCCTGTGTGAAGTTGTGCACGTTAAAAATTCCTTGATGGTCTAAAATCGATAAGAATAGGCTTCGGCCCCCACCCTGGTAAAATTCAAAATTCCCTGCCATCTCAAAATGCTTAATGTGTCCCGCGCGCTCATGTGACCTTGTGCAGTTGCGAGTGCCGTAAAACACTTACAAACCCCC
>NW_004797398.1:1066523-1067520 GCF_000002075.1 Aplysia californica
AGAGAGAGAGAGAGAGAGAGAGAGAGGACTGAAATATTCTACTATTGATAGAGAACGAAAGTTTTTATTGTAGATCTATGTTTCCAACTATTCAAGTTTCAATTCTATTGTGACCGTTCGTGAATTTTTATTGCATTCTATAATTTTTTGCGAAAACATTGCCAGGTTCACTGTGTGAATTTTTTTCTCATAGAAATGTAATACATATTATACATGTTATAACTTTATATTATATGCGTAATACTACGTTTTACGAACACACATATCCATTACTTTTAAGGTGTGGTATTTTTATTAATGTAATGTGCATCGAGCATTTTTTTTAGAAAATGGAAATGCGCAGGATAAATGCTATTTATTATTAATATATAACGGTCGAAATTGTACAAGACGACCACCCTTTGTGGAGAAGAAAAGTGGTTGTTTTAGACAGGTGGACGTCTTGGACAATGTCATAGTAATATGTGAGATTTGCTGATAAAATGAGTTACTTCTCGCAACATACAATTGGGAAGTCGGCTGAAAGCAGACACATCGAATTTGCAGAATTTAAACTGATGCCATTCTTTCAAGTTTAATATATGTGTTTATTATTTCATATAGTACGGTATATTATTAATAAATAGTACAAACCAAACCCTATATACTTTATGTATCTGTGTCCATAAAGCTATAATTATATGAGAATTATCTCATTTTGTCAGCACACGTCACATATACGAAAAAAACAGTTGATTGTCTTAGAATAGGTGGCCGTTAGAGCGGGTTCGATTGTATTTTTAAAAAGTTTTATTCCGTGTTTTCAAGCAGTAAGCCATGTCCCCTCCTTCCCCGTCCTTTCCCAAGAATACAACATCAGGCTCCTGGCGAGGTTCGAACCCACGACCTTTCAGTTGAGAGCCTAACAGCCTAACAACCAGACCATCGACGGATTACTTTAAAGAAAGATCTAACGGCTTCTGTGAGATGAAACAGAAAACGCTTTAAAGCAACCCCC
>NW_004797398.1:1067620-1073478 GCF_000002075.1 Aplysia californica
ACCCCCCCCCCCCCCCCCCTCCCAAGTGCACACCAATTTTCAGGGCTGTAATTAGTTCGGTTTTGTGCAGTAATACATTATTTCACAATATTCTTTTAAGATTTACATATTCTTAAAGTATTTGAAATACTCTCTCTTGGTCTGCTCGGGTAGATGATTAAAGTAAAAAAAAAGAATTTAAAAACCCAATTATGCCACATGTAACACAGCGACGTTGTGGCCGAGTTTTCTCAAGTGCCCTCGAGTTCGAAACAGCAGATGTCGCCATGATCTTCTTATTGAAGTTTCAAAGAGATTGAAAATCTACGCCAAACGTCTCAACCCCCCCCCCCCCCCCCCCCCCCCCCCCCCCTCCTTTCCCGTCTTACCACCCTCCTTACACCATCTGCACTCAGGACACTATCAAACATCCTTTTCCTTCATCCTTTTTCTGTGTACATTACTCTCTATAGCAACACATCTAATCAATCTATGGCATTTGTTTGATGACCTATTTCTGTTCCAAGTGCTGTCCAAAAAGCAACCCTTAGTAAAAAAAAAATTTTAAAATAATGATAAATAAACAAACTGCCCTCAGGACGTGTGCCATGACCGTCTGGCCGTTGACCTCTGCCCTGTGGCCTGTGGCCTGTGTGACCTTGTCACGTGTAAAGACACAGTGGCCAACAACGGATGCGCCACCCTTCAGGTACCACTATGGCGTTCTCTGTGATGTTATTTAGTATTTCAGTTTTAGTAAAAAGTTTTACGGCATTTGAAACACAATACGCGTGTCATGTAAGTGCCGAAGATTAGAGGTTTTACAAGAGAGTAACAATCACAAAAAAGGTGGAGCGATAAGGACGATAGATGTTTGATAGGAAAGAGGGAGCAAACCACGCCAGAGCACCCTCCAACCACCCATATAACTATATATAAAAATAATATATATTATATTTCCAAAGTGAATTGACTGTAGTGAAAAACAATAGATTTTTTTGCAAGGTTTGACTCTTAACCCCCCTCCCCCCTTTTCCCCCCGTTTTATTTTATACCTCTCTTACATAAAGAAATTGTTTAATCAACAAGCAAACAATAGTGTAATCTTCCAAGCCTACTATTTATTCTTGTTTGTTTTGTTTGTTAGTTTTGTTTTGTTTTGTGTTCTTTAGGAGGCCTAATGTGTCTGACTGGTTTTTTTTTGGTTGGGTTTTTTTTTTTTGGGGGGGGGGGGAGACATTCTTTTCTGTTTTTTCTCTTTAAGGGGTTTTCTTGTGAGTGCAGTTTCTGTTATTGTTTTGGTTTATTTGTTTGTTTGTTTGTTTGTTTTTGGTATTGTTGCTTTTTTGTTCTTGTTTTCCCCCCTTAATTTGTCGTAATTCTTGTTCAAAAATTTTTTTGATGACCATATTGTAGTTCAGCAGGAATTCCACCCGTGTTTCAGGTTACTGACAACGTGTGTTCAGATGTGTTAGCCGCGTACATCTGTCCAAAAACATGTGGCCTATGTGGTGAGTAGCTTCGGCATACGTCATTGTCATCGTGATACTCGCAAAGTGCAAAAAGCATAGATCTCCTGTGGAGCACGTATGTGCGATATATATATAAATCTAATAACCCTATATATAACATACATAGCACCACCACCACCATCACCACCACCTCCCATATACCCACTTTTCCGACTGTGATACATCCCACACACACCTCAAACCCCGTGGCACTACCCCCACCACCTCCACCCTCTATTTTGTTTTTTACGTCCTACTCTCCCCTCAATCTTCCCCACTCCATAATGAGAGCAAGTCTTTATGGGTCAGTGAAGGTGGGACTTTCAAGTGACGTCCATAGAAATGTGTGTTTTGTCAAGGTGGAAAGGGGAGCTATTGTCAATTTTTGGGCACAGATATCTATACATGGAGTTTTTGGTACTATATAATCTTAATGCGTGTTCATTTGTCTTGTTGATGGTTGTTTTTGTTTTGTTTTTTGGGATTTTTTAGTGTTTTGTTTTGTTGTTGTTGTTGCTGCTGCTGCTGCTGCTGCTGCTGCTGCTGCTGCTGTTGTTGTTGTTGTTGTGGTTGTTCTTCTTCTTCTTCTTCTTCTTCTTGCTCTTCTTTTTGTTGTTGTTGTTCTTCTTCTTCTCCTCCTCCTCCTCCTCCTCCTCCTCCTCCTCCTCCTCCTCCTCCTCCTCCTCCTCCTCCTCCTCCTCCTTCTTCTTCTTCTTCTTCTTCTTCTTCTTCTTCTTTTTCTTCTTCTTGCTCATGTTGTTGTAGTTGTTTTTATGAAGAAAAAATACTTAGCATCTGCGTTTGTTGCCATTTTTTGGTCCAAAAGTTGCCAAAAGTTGCCACAAAAAGTGGCAAAAGTGGCCCAAAAAGTTGCCATTAATTTTCAAGGTTTCAACTCTCTGTGACGACGTATAGCAATATGTTGATAGAGGTAACATTCTAAAGCACCAGAATTTCTTGTGCTCTGTTTTAATCGTCGAGAATATCATTTGTAGTCACCCAGAGGGTACAAACGAGAAAAATAAAGGTTTCACAACAGAATGAAATCAAAATTAGAACAGCGCGGATAAATAACCACAAAAATTAACAAATT
The DNA here is from genome assembly GCF_000002075.1 of Aplysia californica. Taxonomy (NCBI): domain Eukaryota; kingdom Metazoa; phylum Mollusca; class Gastropoda; order Aplysiida; family Aplysiidae; genus Aplysia; species Aplysia californica. The sequence continues at coordinate 1,070,204 of NW_004797398.1, forward strand.
AGGACGCGTGTCCACCTATCCAAAGATTGGCTGTTTTAACCCTAAACGCGTGTAATTCAAGAAAAAGTAGGTCTACAGGGTATGACATGTAAATTATGGAATCACACACCACTGGGGCGAGCCAGTGTCAGTATTCGGTATTGGTGGAGACACGCTCTAACATAACACATTTATATTTTTTAAAGGGTAGGAACACCATAACATTTAGAAACATTAACACACCAACAATTTAAAAGGGGGGCTCTCGTGGCCTAGAGGTTAAGGTGTTGGCCTCTCGTTCAAAGGTCCCGGGTTCGAATCCGGGTTCGAATCCGGGTAGCGACCGAAAAATTTTCTTCACTAAAGTTGTCTCCTTTCACCTCCTTTCCTGCTCTCTAGCAATCTTCTGTCGTCTGCTTTCATTTCCACTTTCTGCCCCCACCCCTTCACCTCCTTTGCCCCTCCTCTAGGCTCCTGACTCTTTCTGCAGTCTTTCTACTGCTACTCCTTGGCTCCTCCTTACTGCTGTCTTTCTGCCACACCCCTGATCTTCTGGTAGGAAAGATCTACACCTAGCCTTCTCGGACAAGGGCGAAAAATCTCGGAATGCCCGTGGGCAAGTTGCGCACGTTAAAGATCCCTTGGTGGTTTAAAATCGATAAAGAGTAGGCTTCGGCCGCCACCCGGGCAAAATTCAAAATTTCCTACCAACTGAAAATATCAGGTGTGTCCCGCGTGCTCATATGACCTTATGCAGTTGCGAGCGCCGTAAAACACTTTACGAAAACAAAAACAAAAACAAATTAAAACAACAAAGAGGGAAAAATAAAAGACAGGCAGCAATATAAATAGTATGTAATGTAATGTACTTATATTATTCTCCATGAAAATAAATACACATGAACATCTTAAAACGTATCAAAATACATGTATAATATGTTATGAAGTAGCTTTGTTGTTCTGCCTTTTTTTTTTAATGCAAAAATCGGGGCTGCGATTCGCGAGTCGCGGCCGCGACAAACGCAGATGCTAGAAATACCCACCTATCTCAAATAGAAGTTGAGATACTTGTAGTTGAAGGAGAAAGGCGTCGTCTGATGTCAGGGGTAAATTACGCGAGAAAATGGCCTCCAAAGTTTTGGGAATCACAAAGCTTGGATGCCCTTGGAAAATACAAGTTTATGGGGGTTTTATGCTTTTGATCAATGTTTTTCAGTAAAATCCACCCAGAACTTTATTTTGAATCAACATAAAAAGTGTTGCACAAAAAAAAAACCGATAAAAATTGCACACATGGCGGGAAAATGTCTATTTACTCGATTTCATTATTTTCACTAGAGTCTGATTTCATCATGATGCAACAAAATATTTCATCGGGAGAGAAAAGATTATTAGCTCTGTCTTTAATTCACATACGAGAATACACGGCGCATTTGTGGGAACAGCAGTGTTTGAAATTATTTCTTGATGTTTGATTTTTTTTCTGGACTGAGGATGATATTGATTTAGTTCCTGATTAGTTGATTGATTGATAGGTTGTTTGATTACTCGCTCGCTCACCTACTTTATATCATAATAATAAAGAAAACAATAAAACTCCACTTTTATTGCATCCGGTTGGGGGGGGGGGGGTCAGGCTTACAATGACGTAATTTTATGTAAAAATCACATAAATACACAAACGCAGAGATTTAATATACATGTACTTATACTGAAACACGCAGAACATAATCGTTATTGCAGTCGCCACTGTGTATCCTGTTTGTTTGATTTTACTTAATAAACCCCTTTTTCCCCTTGTAGGCTCCCACACCCAACCACCCCCTCCCCCACCCAGCACAACCCAACCACCAGCCCCAACCACAACCACAGCAAGGCCGTCTAGTACAGCACCGACTTCCGCCCAGCCAGATCCGAGCTCGACGTCACAACCGGAACTGAATACTTCCGCGGCGCCGTGTGAGGACAATCTGTTCGATGGCCTGACCTGTGCTGAGGTGGACGGGGTTTGCGACAATCCCTTCCTGTCAGTGAACGCATGCCCAAAGTTTTGTGGTCTTTGCAGTAAGTTGACAGTCTCAAACATGTCAGACGTTAATTAACAGCCAAGTTGCCTTTAGTTAACACCCCTAGATCAGGGGCGGCTCGTGGGGCTAAAAAGTGGACGTGCACAATTAATTAAGCTATCGCACGCTGAAGATACATGTAGTCAAGGGCATAGTAATTGAGACGGTGTATAATTTTGGGATCTTTTGGTTGGTGAGGGAGAACCTCGTGTTTTTATTTTCACTCTTTTATTTTCCGCTTTGATTTCTAGTACTACATTTGTTTGTTAGCTATACATCAATTTCGTTCATCCTGTAATGGAACTGAACACTCAAGTAATAACTTTCACAACTCCACTACCACAACTCGTAGAACGGTCACGTTAACCTCCCTCATGTTCACGGTCAAGAGTCACTTAAAATAGTGGCAAGACAGACAATCAACCAATCACAATTAACTTGAGCACTCCGCTGGATTGCTCCGGGGCTCACGTAATATTGGCTAGGAATAGCGTACGGTCTATCGCGTTTATTTTTAGACTCCCTACCGTGGGCTATGTTTCGGCACTATTCTGCAGGAGCACTTTGAGATGTGCCGTCTTATTAATATTAATGTAGCGCCGAACTCGCTACGAGTGTCGTCATCGCTTGGGTTATCCCCAAGAGCGATTTATAGGTCAGGTTACGCTGTTGAATATCCTATTATGTTTAGCTAAAGCGCCTGGACTTCGGCATTGCATAGTAGATGTTTTACGGCGCTATAGACACAGAAACGACAGTTATGGCGCCAGTGAGGACCTTGTTTTGATATAATATTTGGCTAGTGTTTGTTTCTGGCTTCTTTTATTTTATTATTACGTAATAGAACATTAAACATTTTTGGGCGGCACTGCACGATCGTGCTCTATGGACGAACTGCGCCTGACCTAGATACTTTAAATCTTTATCAATTTTTTGCGTTTTCACATTCCTCATTTTCAGCTCCCCCAAACCGAAAAAGGTGCACCTGGTTCACAAACCATAATTATATACATGTTCAAGCACATTCTCCTCTTTTTTTAAAAAAATTTCCCCCCTTACTAGCCTCACAACTTCTTATCAATAAAAGACACAAAATCCAATATATAGTTGCACTTAGCAGGCCCATTCAGGTCAATGTACATGTATAAGCAAAATCATAAATTAAATGTAGCTTTCATAAAGTTTAGTTACTCCAGTCAAAACTCTGACCGCACACACTTCATATATATA
>NW_004797398.1:1075280-1079138 GCF_000002075.1 Aplysia californica
AATTCCAAATTTCCTACCAACTGAAAATATTAGGTGTGTCCCGCGCGCTCATATGACCTTATGCAGTTGCGAGCGCCGTAAAACACTTTACAAAAACAAAACAAAAAAGTCTTTATTTTGAAACTCTCTTTCGTTTCTCCAGCAGAAGAATAGGATTCGCAAATTTTGTTAGTTTCACTTTCATTGTTTTTCTCACAAGAAGGGTAACTCGGATCGCAAAGCTCGCACTTTTTTAATTGACTCAGAGAGAGGAGTGAACTACATGCATCTTGTTATACAATCTTTGACTTTTCTCACGTTCATTGACCAACATGCATTCGATGCTGCTATTGACTGTAAACGTTCTTTCGACCGATTACAACATGACGAAATAAATTTACCTGCTGTTCAACTGGTCCAAAAGGGATCGGGTACAACGTGAACTGGCCCAAAAGGAGCATACCCGATCTATGACATTAAAAGCAAAGTCATCTGTATCTTTTGTTAACAAAACTAATATCGTGTTTGTTTTCCCATTCCTGTCGGTAAAAAAGGGAGCACCTGGTTAACAAAACATACAGATTCTTAGATCTAGATCTAGTTCTTTTTTCAACTTTTCTATTTTTTGATTTTTGATTTTGTAATTTTTTTGTATTGGATACTTCGTACACAACCTCTTATCCACAAAAGGCACACAATCCATGATTAAGCTGTAGCTAATCAGAGCCATACATAAAATACAAGCCAATGTATAAGAAAGCATAAGTTATGTAGTTTTTACAAACTTAAATTCTTCAAGCCAAAACTCTTGTCGCACAAGTTTCGCATCATCAAAAGTTGTACTTTTATTTTTCTGGTACTTGACGTTGATTTTTAAAAAATACTATCATCACACTACTTGTCTTTTAGTTGGGGGGGGGGGGGCGATGTGACAGTACAAGCATTTTTGACATTCTGTGAGAAAAACAAACAAACAAATGAACAAACAAACAAACAACAACTTTAGACACACTAACAAGCGAGGCCTGTCGGATCCTCGAGCAGAAAACACAACACTTTCTCAGCATCGTCGCCTTTTTGCCTATAAGTTATAAGCGTACCCTTGGAGTCATTCCACAAACGCCTCAGACCTTTTTTAATTGAAAATTAATGGAAAACAAAATGCCTAAATCAGAACCCCGACTTCAACATCCGTTACTTTTCAATCTTAAGAAATAGTACTGTAATAACGGGACAAAACAAAACCATGATTATTTTTAAGATGCTCCCTGGCGTATTTATTCGAAAAACGACTTCATCTGGAAATCCACAGGATTTTATTTTAGGCGATTGTGAAGTGACACTAACAATATTAACAGCATACACTTCCCTTAGCTTGTTAGCCTATAGCACTTTTAATGCTTCCCGTCAGTTACTGTCATCCACAGACGCAACAAAATTCTATAGCCCAGGAATGAAATTAAGATCTTTTAGTGACAGAAGTTTCTTTTTTTTTTTTTGGCCATAAAATTAGAGGAACTCCTTGCCCCGTGACCTCTGAAAAATATCAAATCATAATACGCCCAAGCGATTGCTCAAGACTCATTAGTTAATCATTCTTAGTCGTACTGTGTTAGCAGGTTCTGATATACATACAATTCAGGTCTTGTGTTTTCACTGCTCTTTCTACGTGTATAATGAATGTATGGTTGAGAACTTTTTTCTTCCGTGTAGTTGAACTGGTTTTCTTGTTAATGGGAAATGTTTTATCTTGTTTGAATGAAATACGACACTCAGTGATCATGTTATAGATGCAAAGCGCTTTAAGAGCTTATTACTACTACTATTATTTATTATTATTATTACTACTATATTATTATTATATTATATTATATAATATCCTTATTATTATTGTGATGGTGATTGTTACAATGGTTATTGTTGTCGTCGTAATAATAGTAGTAATAGTAGTAGTAGTTGTAGTAGTAGTATTAGTAATAGTAGTAGTAGCAGTAGTAGTAGCAGTAGTAGTATTACTAGGAGCATAAACAACATCATCCTCATCATCATCATCATCATTATCATCATCATCATTATTATTATTTTTGTTAGTAGTAGTAGTAGTAGTAGTAGTAGTAGTAGTAGTAGTAGTAGTAGTAGGAGGAGGAGGAGGAGGAGGAGGAGGAGGAGGAGGAGGAGGAGGAGTAGGAGTAGTAGGAGTAGTAGTAGTAGTACTACTACAGGTGGGTACCCATGATGAACGGACTAAAAGGAATCGATCGTCAAATCATTGTGGAATCTTTGCACTCTGCATGTGAACGGAAGCCTCCCTTGTTAACAGTGGCGTCTTAGAAGACGGACTTTCCCAAGATTAGATCTAAACGAAACTAATGAAAAACTGAAAACTAAGCTACTGTGACTTCAGAAGCCCTAGTATAACTGTGCACCCTTTAAATAATTCTGAACCACCGTTATATTTTTCAAATTTATAGCAAAGTGTTTCGGGAGTTTTAGGCGACCAAAGTGACGAACTTTCACAAATATAACGTTATATAGATTATAGTTATATTTTACTATCATTTTATTAGAGTTATAGAATGCTAAGTAGCAAGTGTTACTTCCACAGATATTCTATTCGGCACTTATATGACATAATTACGTTGCAAGAGCCGTAAAAATAGTACTAAAACTATTTTTTTAAAGATTTTCCTGCGATCTTTAGTCTACAGCTGAAGTGAAGCTGTTTAGTTTAGTTTTAGTAAGAGTTTTACGGTACTTGAAATACAAATAGGTCATAATAATATGAGTGTTGGAAGATAACTGTAGTATTGCTAGATAATAATGCAGAAAAGCAGGATTGATTAAGGCGATAAATGTCTGATAGGAAATAAGAAGCAAACCACACCAGGGGGTCTCTTGTGGCCTAGAGTTTAAGGCATTCGCCTCTCTTTCAAAGGTCCCGGGTTCGAATCAGGGTAGTGGCCGAAACATTTTCTTCTCAAAAATTGTCTCCTTTCACCTCATTTCCTACTCTCTAGCAATGTTCTGTCTTCTGCTTTCGTCTCCACTTTCTGTCCCCATCCCTTCACCTTCTTTGCCTCCTCCCCTGGGCTCCTGACTCTTTCTGCAGCCTTTCTGCTGCTATTCTTTGGCTCCTTCTTGCTGCCGTCTTTTAGCCACACACCTGATGTTCTGGTGGGAAAGATCTCCACACAGCCTTCTCGAACAAAGGCAAAAAATCTCGGAGGTCCTGTGCGCCAGTCGCACACGTTAAAGATCTCTTGGTTGTCTAAAATAAAAAAAATAAAAAATCGACAAGAGTAGGCTTTGGCCGCCACCCGGGCAAAATTCAACATTTCCTACCAACTGAATGTTTAATGTTTTCCACGAGCTCATACGACTTTATGCAGTTTCGAACGCCATAAAAACACTAACCAAAAAAAAAAAAGAAAGAAAAGAAATCCACACCAGAGAGCTCACCAATCGCCTCTACACCTACTCTAATGTATTGAATAAGCGTCAGCCCTCCCCCCGCTTTTTAATTAATTTTTTTTTGCGCAACCCAACCCAATCCCACCGCCCTTATTCCATAACCCCCGTTTATTGTTTTCCAGCTTGCCACGACCGACGATCATGTTAAACATTATGTCTAGAATCTAGATATCTGAACGAAGCTCAATTTTCTTTGCATTTTTCAAACTTTTATACAGTGGTTTATATTTTTTAATGAACCTGGTTTGTTCCTAAATGGGAAAAGTTGTCAAAGTAACTTACTAAAATCACAAAAAATTTCATTATCTCTTGTTCTTTTATTCACTGAAGGAGAAATAAAACAGATTTGCTCCTACTAGTACAAGGGTACGAGGTTGAATGTACCCCCCCCTTCCCAGTTTATTCACC
>NW_004797398.1:1079824-1083544 GCF_000002075.1 Aplysia californica
TGTTGTTGTTGTTGTTGTTGTTGTTGTTGTTGTTGTTGTTGTTGTTGTTGTTGCTGCTGTTGTTGTTGTTAGTGCTGCTGCTGTAGTTTTGTTTTGTTTGTTGTTGTCGTTTGTTTGTTTTGTGCGTAGCCTCCACTTGACGGGTTCTTCCGTGGATGTAGTCTCAGTGTTCTCTTTCAGTTTTTGTCACCAACATTTTCTGAGAAGCTCACAATTAAGTTTGTCCTTCTGAGATAGAGAGGATAAAACATAATTCTTTCTCAATTTTCAAAGCCAGCTTACTTATTCATAATAAATGCCAGATCTCGAGAAAGAAAAGGTGAGGAAGTGGGTACATTGTATATAGATGCCAAAAAAGGTGTTAGGAATAAGAGCATTTTGAAACAGATCGATTTTATCATATAATGGGCGCCGTACGTGGCGTGCTATGCTATTGTGCGGATGGCCCTGGTCGGAATCCTCCAAGGCGTCCGTAACTGCACATTCAGACCAAAGGTCTTTTTATTATATTATTTAGATTATATCTTTTTTCTGGTTAGTGTTTCACGGCGCTCGCAACTGCATAAGGTCATATGAGCGCGCTGGGCACATTAAACATTTTCAGTTGATAGGAAATTTTGAATTTTGCCCGGGTAGCGGCCGAAGCCTATCCTGGTCGATTTTAGACCACCAATGGATCTTTAACGTGCGCAACTTGCACACGGGACCTCCGAGATTTTCCGCCCTATTTGAGAAGGCTCGGTGTTAGATCTTACCTACAATAAGATCAGGTGTGTGGTTGAAAGGAGTCAAGAGGTAGTAGTTAAAAGGCTGCGCAAAGACTAAGAGTCAAGAGCATAGAGGAGAGGGCAAGGGAGGTGAGAGAATGAGGGCAGTAACTGGAGACGAAAGCAGACAACAGAGCATTGTTTGAGAGCAGGAAGGGAGCTAATAGGAGAACATTAAAAGAAGAAAATTATCCGGCCTTGTGCGGATTCGAACACGGGACCTATTGAATGAGAGGCGAACATCGTAAGTAACCTCTAGGCCACGACAGCCCCCCCCCCCCCCCCCCCCCCCCTTTCCGACTAAAGGTCTGTGTCCGTCGGTGTCCTTCCGCAACTTGGACGGACCAATAAATTAATTATTGTTATCTTATCATAATATGCTATGGTTAGGATCGAAGTCCCGCGTTCGCACGTTGAAAAAAGTTGACGTTCGTCGGTCTAGCCTAGTGTTCTATACGGTGGTCATAACATTTCTTCTGTCATGGCATGTGAAGTATGACAAGTTCTGTTAGGCTTTTTTTTTTTTTCAAACTCATTTTTTTGGTCAATATTGTTAAATCTGATATCATATTCGTACTCCTGATGCATAGACATACTAATCTAAGAGAATTTGACCTTAGTATATCCATTCCCGAAAAAAATATTAAAAATCGACCAGTCAGGTGACCTCTGGAGTGCTCCGGGCAACAAAAAAGCACGTCATTAAATAGTTAACAAACGGGAGCCATGGAGAAGTGGAGCGAAGAACAGTGTGAAGAAACTGAAGACAGCCTAAATCAAAACACCAGTAAAAAGGCTTACCAAATCAACAAAGATCCCACAAATACCAAACAAGGGCGGACCACTTCAATACAAAGTAAAGAAGGAAAATGTCAAACAGAGGAACAAAAAGTTCAGAACCGATGGACAGAATATTGCTCTTAACTGTATACCCACAAAACTACAGGAAATCCAAGATCTCGAGTGCTTAATGTCTCTCAATCACAAGACAATGACCAAAGCAGTATCTTTTAAGAGAAAAGATAGTGGCAGCAGTCTCATCACTGAAGAAAGGGAAATCAGCTGGAATAGACAACATAACAGCAGAAATAGTTCAAGCAGGTGGAGAATCGGTGATAGACAGCCTATGGATAATCTGCAACAAGATCTGGCAAACATGTGAATGGCCAATACCATGGACTCAGTCCTTGAATATCACCCTCCCCAAGAAAGGCAATCTTCAACAATGCCAAAACTATCGTACTGTTAGCCTGATTAGCCATCCTAGTAAAGTAATGTTTAAAGTCATTCTCAACAGACTGAAGCCACAAGCAGAGAAAATAATAGCAGTAGAACAGGCAGGCTTCAGGACACGGCACAGCACAACTGAACAAATATTCAACTTGAGGATCATCATGAAAAAGTACCTCCAACACCAACAGGAGCTCCACCACGTATGTGTGGACTTCAAAAAAGTTTTTGACAGAGTATGGCCGGAAGCTTTGTGGGCAACCATGAACTTATACAACTTTAACGCCAACCAGATCAAAGTCATAGAAAAGATATAAATCTGCAACAAAGCTACAAGCGCAGTCTTTTTCAAAAAACAGCATTGGGGAATGGTACCGAATAACAGTGGAGTATGCCAGAGTTGTTTGCTCTCACCCGCTCTTTTCAACATTTTCTTGGAGATGATCATGACAGATGCACTTGAAGATCACGAAGGAGCAGTCAGTATTGGGGACAGAACAAGTAATAACTTAGGTGTTGCAGACGATATAGACGGCCTTGCGGGACAAGAGCAAGAACTAGTCAACTCAATAGACCGTCTTGAAAATACCACCACATCCTACAACATGGAAATCAGCCTAAAGAAGACCAAACTGATGTTTAACAGCAGCAAGAACATCATAGTGGACATCCAGGTCTACAACCAGAGGCTTGAGGCTTCAAATACCTGGGTGCAATAGTAACAGTGACAGACGAAGGATCAAAACTAGAAGAAAATGTCAAAAATAGCGAAAACTTCAGCAGCAATGATCAAGTTGAAAACCTTGTGGAAAGACAGAAATATCACTATCAGATCAAAGATCAGACTGATAGGTTCCCTGGTCATGTCAATGTCCCTGTATGCATCTGGATCCAGTGAAAAGGGAGCAGAGGCAGACCGAAGAAGAGTTGAGAGGACAAAATCTAGGAATGGACAGGCCTGGAACCCAAAGACACGCTCAGGAAAGCTGAAGACCGGAAGGAGCAAAGGAAGCTGATGGTCAAATCTCCAAAAACGCCCCGACGGACATCCAGTTGCGGGATAAGTGAAGGTGAAGACATGGTGTGGAATGCGCACGAAAACTCTAGTCACTCTACTGTATGTTACACGGACGGACGAACGGACGGACGGACGCAGGTCTTTGTTCTAAATCCGTCGAAGGAAAGAGTTATAACTTCACTATTTTGCGAGAACTGAGCAACAAACTACACCTAATTACATGTATTGACTGCTGACCCTTTTCCCCTGCAAACCGTGTCACAGGTTCGAGACAATCCGACCTGTTGTTGTTTTATTTTATTGTTTTTGTAGTTGTTTGTTTTTGTTTGTTTGTTTGTTTGTTTGTGTATTTGTTTTCTTTTCAATTTGACATATAACAAATAAGATATTAAAACATTTTAGCTGTTGAAGTCTGAATCTTTTAGATCTATTTTTCAAAACTATAGGCTATGCACCATGGCGTAATTAGGGAGTTTTAATTGGTTGACATTGACGACTGCCAGGTTCGGCCCCATAGGGCTTGCGACTTTCTAGAGGTCATGTTTCTTTGATCTTGAATACCCTACAGTATGGAAAGGGGCATATCAAATATCAACCCCATACCATACCATACCACACCATACCATATACAGGTGTGCCATACCATAATCAGGAAAAGACAAATGCAGTTTCTGTGACACTTGATTAGGCATATATATATATTAT
>NW_004797398.1:1084065-1122430 GCF_000002075.1 Aplysia californica
CCCCCCCCCCCCCCCCCAACCGGGGAAAACATTGATTTGTTTTTATATGTCGTAAAAAAAAGCTCCTGTTCAGTCCATTTAAGTCATCGTTAGAGTTGCGGTGAAAGAGATTTGACCTAATAATTATTAAGTCATAATGATATAACTATAACATGTATTATTACATCTTAGGTGACTTTTGAATCCCAAAGCATTTTTTTAATACTGTAAAATCCTGTGAACACGGATGTAATCACCAGCATCAAGTAGGCACGACCGGTTGGAATGGATTACATGCATACTATGCATGTAATCCAGAAATGCATAGGCATAATACATATGTACACAACCCGTATCAGCCTTCTTATACAATATAGTATAGATCTACATGTACAGAATGACAAAATACTTCATTAATAAAGATTGTTTCGTACTAGCCAAGACGGAATGACTAGAGAGGCCACGGGCTGGATCAGAAGTTGTACTTTTTTATGTGCACTTGCTTAGGAGACGAGTTCATTTTCTTATCTCTTTTTGTCAAGAGTTCCAACAAATAAACTAAAAACCACAGAATTCTGTGACTAAAAACTTAAAAGAAAACCAATGTTATTATTGTGTTGACAGTTGACAGTGACTGGCGACATCGTGAAAGCCAACTTTGACATTGCGTGTTGTGAACGCTAGACCCAGTGGGTGTGAATCAGGTATCGAATGGTGACACAATTTGATATGTAGGCCAGATCTAATCTAGAATCTAGATCTAGATTCTAGACTATGTTACTATTTACTATTTCTTTTAAATATATAATTGTCTTATGGCTATCTGACCTGTTCTTCAACAAAGTCCAAAGTAAGTAAAGTACTGTAAAGGTCGAGTAGCTCCCCCTGAAACTACAGTCATCATAGATCTAGGATCTAAATTTAGATTCTAGATATTCTAGATTCTAGTTAGAAATCTCTTCTATATAGTCTATAGTCTAGTATAGTCTAAGTGATGATAGTTTAGTGGATGACTTAATGCCAAGAACACTGATTAATTTCACAAGTTACAAACAAGCTTCTTAACCCTTAAGATTCTGGTCCCTGAAATGTTTGCCCGATAAGCGCAATCCCACGCGGCGCTCCACAGCTGGTCCCTGATCAGTCGTCGTCCCGCGCGGGCCACGCATTTCGTTTAGTGCGGGGTCTGCATCTGTGTGCTAAAATGTGTGTGTGTCAGTCTGCTTGTGCCTGTGTGTCCATCTGGAACTTACTGCATTGTTTTGCAACGCGAGGCGTTGGTAGAGATAACAGAGCGTCGGTTGAGACGTTCATCCAATGAAATATGAGCATTTTAACCCAGTTAGACACTTGATGGACTCGAAAGGATATTCAGGAAATAGGACTTTCATCTTTCAATGCAAACACCTTTCCTCACTTTTCAAACGATCTAATTCTTACACCAAACGTTGTTTCCTGATGTAAATAAATCATATTTGGTGTTTTTTTAACCATTGTCCTACCAGAGGGAGAAATTTGAGAGCAACTGAATAAAAAAAATATTCGGAAATTATCCCATTTTTTCCCTCTTTCGAACGATTAGTGTCCGCGAGTAACGAACTACTCGTTGGCACTACCCGCAAACGAGTGGACGTGTAACAAACCGGACACATCGGACAGAGACAACAGTTCGTTTAGCGAGCGAGCGGACGGGCGGACCGAGAGACTCCATACATTCGAGCGGACGGACGGACGGGGGAGACTCCTTCCATTGCATACAACTTACAACCCCCCCCCCCCCCCCATAAATTTAAAAAATCACCCTCCTGCCTCACATTGTAGCTAGGCGTTCATGGCGGAAATTTCTCTCCCCCCCCCGGGGTTTGCGATAATTGGAACGTACACAGTGTGACCCACGCACAAGGTGAAAGGTTACACACATGTACTTCGTCACCAGCCTCTCTCACTCCCTGTGGCACCGCTAGGCTAGTGGCTGGAAACATTAGGCCTAATTAACAATAGACCGTGGGTCTAACCTCACGTCGAGTATCTCGTCTGCTAGAGTTTGTCCGTTTGCCCGCCCGCCCAGTGAATAAAATTGTGGAGCGGACCCAAAAAACAAACTGGCTTGAGGTCCGCAATCCGCTCGCTGAGAGAGTCAAATTGTGGAGCGGACCCAAAAAACGAACTGTCTTGAGGTTCGCAGTTCGCTCTCATGGCCGTCCGTTACCCGTTCGCTCTGACTGAATCCGCGAGTAACGAACCCGTCCGTCCGCTCGCCCCAACTCTAATAATAGGTGTGAAACCTGGAAAACTCTGGAAAAGTTATTCGATTTGGTGTAACTTCCAATCTCAGCGTCTCTGATCAACCGACGAGGAGATAATGGGATTATTCTTGTGATCGTAACACTTATTCATTGATCGTATCAGTTTGCTGTAAAAGATGAGGTGTTTACCTGACTGCCGCGGCACGCTCGCATGACCGGTGTCTGACCCCGGCGCCCCGCGGCACAAGCTCGCGGGCGACGTAAGTAGGTCATCGATCGATAAGAGACCTCTTCCGGTTAACCCCGCAGGACTAGAGTTAAGATAGTGATAGTGAAGACAAAGCCCAGGGCGTCTTTATTCGGACTCGAGTCTGAATAACATTTTTTCATATTCGGACTCAAGTCGGAATATGGAAAAATGTTTTATTCGGACTCTAGTCCGGAAAAAAGAAAGTGTCTTCGTTCTATAGATCTAACGTTCAGTGCTTCCAATTTTCCGCCATTTTTTTAGTTTCCCCCACACCTTATCTGCCGATCTGATGCCCGCCACCTCATTGATATGGCGCCCCCACCCCCCTATGTTTCCCACTTTCTTTGTTGTAAAAAAAGGTAAAATTGAAGATGAGCAGACCACCTGGCACCTGCATATTATGAGCTGTGTAAAAAAAAAAAGACCTATTCGTTCAAATACGCAAGCCTGTGTCATCTCTATTGTTTACCATGAAAAAATTGTGTTGCTGTGTAGAGCCGAGCATACGGCAACTTTTGATTCCATAGACCTGCGCACAATTCATTACGTAGATCTACATCAAGACTAGTTTATTATTGTGATAATGATCAGTTGCCGGGGGAAAAAAAGACTGACGCGTATGCAACGTTCAACGCCCGGACCGATAGTGCCCCCCTTCCCCGACACGTACACAGCCACACGTGTGCAGACTGCCCATCCGATCCGGACACACGCTAACGAGCCATTTTTAATTGCTTTTGATGACGTCTTGACAAATAAACATTTATTAAAAGGGCTATGACTTTTCAGGCCGGCCTCAAATTCATCATAAGATAAAAACTCGGCTCCTGCACAAAACGCCTTTTTGCCTGAAGTAATCCCGGTCTCTACCCAGCCTGAGGCGAGTCACGAGTGAAGCAGGAGAGGAAGCCAAAGTCACGAGTCACAGGAAGTCGGAAGTGATGTCATGCTGGACAAGAATCAAGAGTCCGAATAACATTTTTTCATTATATTTGGACTCGAGTCCGAATAGTCACTTCGTAAGACAAAAGTAAGAGTCAAAGGTGCCACTTCTCAGGTTGAATATTGGGAGGACTTTCGTAACGAACGACCAAGTCACTATTAGTCATGAGACGGCAGAATTTTTTAAAGTGAAGAAACTTGCATTTTTCCGCAGGTTTTGGAATTTTTATCTAATTTTTTTTTTTTTTTTTTGGCTCAAGAACACCTTTCTTGTCCATTAGGCTATTATGGAACACATTTAGCTGAAAAGGCAAAAATAAAGTAAATTTTCAGTTTCCATGGGGACTCCTCTCAAGCTAAGGAATTAAAACTAAACCTCAGTTGCCATTTTCTCACACTAACTTTACCTCTGAAACCTCCTTCAATCGCCAATTTGTATCCAAGATAGTTGGGTATTTTTTTCATGGAAAGCAAAATAAAAGAAAAAGCAATATTCTCTTTCTACTCCTATAGAAGGGATTTTGGGTTCAGACCACAGGTCACAAGTATAGGCTAGAGAAATCATGATGCTTCATTTGGATGCCTTATCTACAGGATTTATAATAAAAATGGTACAACATGTCATATATATATACAGTCGAACCTGTAGGCTATAAGACGGAATCGCAAGGGAGCCAGAAAAAAATTCCGTCTTAGACAGGGGAATTTAGGGGGAGATGGGGGGGGGTTCAAAGGCCCTGCCGGTGGGATCAAGGATCGCTTGTCCGACCGGCAAGCTTTGATCAAAACTTCACACCTCTCAAGTGCTATCCTGTCTGATAATGATATAATGCGTCAGTCTTACTTATTCAGTTACAACCAGTGCTTGCCTTTCATAGGACCACTGTAGATAAAAAACAGACGTTTGAACATCTCCTTTGCTTCCACCGTTAGCCCCACCCATTGGTGTAACAAGCGTTGTCAACCAATGCCTCCCCTCACTGCTTCATGTAACAACATTTCGAGGAACTCTTTTCTCGGCTGGCCGTACCAGGGCAGCAGGCATTGGTCAATCAAATTTCACACCTCCTTCTTCTGGCTTCCCAGGAAAGTTTCCGTAGTGGCTCGCAGCTCGAGCGCTCTCTGGGGCAGTCGCGAGATTTCACACCCACACTACCCTGACCATCTGCATTGCTCAGGTCTCACATGATGGGGTAACATCTACCCCCAAATTGCACCCCTACTCCCCTTCCTCGCCCAGCGGCATGGCCATGGTGTTAAGTGTAGAGCCGGAGGAACCAAACTTTCGAGTTTTGTTCCGTCTTAGAAGACAAGTGAAAACCTTGGAAGGGAGCGGATTTTTCTTTCCGTTTCCGCGTTGGACAGGTTTCCATTTTATACAGGTAATTAAAGAGAAATATATCAAGGGGGGAGCGGGCAGGTTCCGTTAAGACAGGTTTCCGTTTTATACAGGTTTCCGTTAAGGCAGGTCGACTGTAATCAACGGAAAGAGAACGTCATAATGTAAGGGAGGTTAGCAATATGACAGAAGACAGGCGAAAGAAAATGGGGAGATAATTTTTTTACGACTAATATTTGATCGACTCACCATAATTTGCTGGGCTTGAAAACTGCTACAATCCAAAGCAATTGTCATATTATGAAAGTATATATCCATTTTGTTACACACCAGTTTTTGTTTGAAGTCTATGTCATTCCTGAGTCAAATAATCACAATTTAAAATGGCGTCACACTGTCAAAAAAAAATCCCCCGAGCCCCCTCCCGCAGTAAATAAGACTTTACTGATTGTGGTACTTGTAGAAGCACCCTATTGCACATAGGTGTGGCTTATCAGATCACCCTATGCAGTTGAAACGTGTTCTCTTTCTGATCCCCGGTCCACTACTGAGAATGCATCTCTGACATCAGTGCCATCAAAGTCGATGAGGTGGACATTGCCTTGGTAGGGCTCAATGAAATTTCCTCCATTGGCTGTTCTAGATTTTCTGGAAGGGGTAGCTACAACAGGTGTGGGGGTGATACTTGCAGCAAGTGCCTTGAGCTCATCTATCAAGCACTACTTGAATGCCTTGAAAGTGCTTTTTTTTTTTTTTTTTTTTCATTAGGCCTGCTCAACACAAACAAAATGTGGGCGTTGATTTGCGCTACTTCGAGGGACCATTTTAAAAAAATTTTCAACCATTTTCTTGTTTTGTGATTGTGCGTAGGAAATCATCTGGTCGCCCTTGTCACAACCATTCATGAAGTTGTTGTAATCTTGTATCATGACAGGCTTTGACACCTGCCGACGTCCTTCCCTGTTCTCGGTTGATCCAACGCGGGAATTCGTTGACACCACGATACGGGGTTTCTTTGCTGCACTTTCTTGTCCTTCCATGTGATGCAAAGGATATCCTTTTCTTCATGGTAGGAATAACCTTCCTCGAGGTGTTTGAGTCAAAGTGTCTTTAGTTGAGGAGGGAAGTCACATCTGTTCACATTCAGGATACCCGTATAGTAATGCCAAGGAGATGACATGTATGTTTTGAGGATTGCCGAGGTGTTATACCGATCAGTGAAGATGTAGTGTTCACTCTGCTGTAGCGGTTCCATAAGAGTTTTGAAGACTCTCTCAGCGTTTGAAAAGTCTTCATCACTCTCAGGAATGTAAGCGGTATCTTTGCCAAAGTACACCAGCAAATTGTAAATGTACCCTGTAGTAGAGTCGCAGAGCCCCAACATCTTGATGTGGTGTTTTCTCGGCTTTATGACGTTGTGCTGCTTGTGTGTAAAAATCTACCTTTCCCGCTTGTGACCATTTCATCCACGGAGACGTTTTGGAAAGGGTAGAATGCTGCCTGTAAATTCTTGAGCAGAACATTGATAAATGGTTCTATTTTTGCTTTGCCTTCTGCTGTGGACTCGTTCACTTGAACCATGCTGTGAAACACACAGAAGTTGAAATTTTCTCCTGGAAAACATTTGTCCGTACCAGGGTGTGTGCATGTCTCCTCGTAGACCAGTAGTCAGCGACATAGGTGCGTGGTTCCGTTCCCATGGCAATGAGTACGGCCAGAAATTTATATATTCTCGTACCGACCGACTGGTTCCCTGGCAGCGAAACTGGAATGCTTAATGAGTGGGGTGTGTTTTTTTATTTGAATATCTGCATATATGCGTTGATCTCACTGATCAAATTATCTATTGCGGCGTTATCTTGCAATGCAAAAAAAAAATTAAAAGTGCATTTTCTCCCAAGTCCTGCTTAGACCCACATACTCCACGAAAGTGGAAATCCAATTGTGTTGCTTGCAGAGGCCCTACTTGCAACCACCCGTGGTCTTCGTTTTCTGCGCCTCTTGCTGCAGCCCTTGTCCTTGTTGTTTGGGTTAACCTGAGCACCTTGTGTTGCTTGCAGCAGCATCCTTGCTTTTTTTCCTTTGTATTTTCGTTTTCCTTTACCAGTGCTAGTACTGGGAACTGGTTCATTATCTTAACTGCCACGGAGTCTGATTCATCATCATTAGATCTAGATTGATTTCTCACAGTCAAGATGTTCTCATCAGGATCATTGTCTGAATCACTTAGAATATCAAATTCGCCCCTGATATCGTCACTATCACGTCTATCACTCATGTCATCATTACTAGATCTGTCACACAAAGCATCTCCTGATGAAGTGGGCGTATCCTTGTTTGTGTTTACGTTGGAAACTAAACAGCACTGTTGTAGCAGATAGATTTTCCACTCAAAGAAACCGCCAAACAATGCAAAGTGACGCTTTCCAACAAATTTCGCCTCTGAAAATTTGTATTTGTGCAATACCACTTAATATAAAGTCAATTTAAAATAGCAATACTATGCCGACCAATGAGTCGGTCCTTGACAAGAATGAGTTAAGATGATACCAATAACTCAACATGCCCAAAAATGGACGAATGCCTGATACCACCCCGTCATGACACATATGAAACTGAAAATTAAAAGTAAGTTAATATGCAAATGTTGTAACTTAAACAAAGCAAACTTGCAGCAATAGGTATCATAATGAAAGCACTTGAACTTAGAGCAAAGAAATTAAAGGGACAGCGGGAAAGGTGGGTTTCAAAATGTTCACTCTGTAGTTTTGTACTTTAGATTTTCTTTTTTCCACAGGAAAAAGTCTGTAGCAGTGATCCCAACATCATAAGGAGGATGGCTTCACAGGCTTCTGAGAATGGTGATCAAAGCAGAATCACGATGGAATTGATGCGTTGCACAAACTTTGCTGCCATTAAGCACAAAGATCAGCGGAGGAAGGACAAGGAAAAGACACCATATGTTAATCATGTCATTGGTAAGAAACTGAATAGTTGGGGCAAAGGAGACTCTTTTTTTCAGTCCATTTATGACAGTAACGGCCTCTGTTATTACAGGAACTTCGATATAACATTGATAAATCAAATCCCCATTTTTTTTTTCTCTATAAGTGTAAGTAATATGAACCTGGCTATAACAGGTTTGAATTTGCACAGACTTGGATGTAACAGTGATCTTGCAGTGCATGACCTGCTTTCGATGCGTCACATTGTTAAAATTTGTCTCAACCAAGATATTTTTCCTGTTTGTATGAACGTGATCACTTGTCCGAACACATACCCCCCCCCCCCCCCCCCCCTTCCTATAGTGTTGGGATCACTGATCGATTCTGTCTCAGTGTCAGCAAAACAGCCCACTGGAAAAGGATCTGTGGAAATCAAATATAATGTAAATATAGTAAGCTGAAAGTGCAATGATACTGGTAGTTTCCCTTGAAAATGGTTATAACAGGACTCCATTATAACAGGGAAGACTGCCGGTCCCATCTGTACTGTTATATATCCAAGTTTGACTGTACAAACTCCCAAGTTTTTGTGAGAGCTTTCCAAATTCTGTCTGGAGCTCGAGTGTGCCACTTTCGTCATATCCAGTTTAGTGACCTCACTTCTTGCTCTCCCATGTCTCTCTGTTAAATGCAGAATCATAGTTTCATGTCTTTCTAACATTGCTACTCTAAGATTGAAACTTTTATGCTGTATAGTCTGCTTATTTTGACCTGCTTTGGAAAGTGAATTTGATGTCAATATAAAAAAATTTTGATAAATGAAAATATAAAGCCGAAGAGGAAAAAAACAAGGGGAGGTCAGCAGTAAAAGACAACACTACTTTTTTAAGCTGGTTGCTTACCTTGATTCTTGAAACTAACAAGAGGAGGGGTTGGAGTTGCGGTACCAAAGACCGAGCAGCGCGAGGCGCACACTACACACCAGCTTAAACTTAGTTGTAGCATCCTTGTAAGGCTTGTATATAATGGCCGCTTGCTGGGAAAAGTGGAAAGGCGAGGCACTAACTCACTGACCATGGCACTTGTCGGTTACAGGCTGAGAATGGGATGGGTAGGGGAGTGAGCTATCGGGAGTGGGGGTAGGGAGGTGATGCCCAGCGCGCGAGACGGTCACATCTGTGAGGCACTGTACTGTGTCGGAGACTACACTGTGTAGGCCCTAAATAACCTACTTAAGCCTGGTGTGTCGATATAGGCTATTTGGCAGGTATGTGGACTTAATGAAGAACTAATGCGTTGACTGCTAGCATGGCTTTTTCCTAGGGATGTAGACTTGCTAAAAACTGAGACGCCATCTGGCGTCGCTACTATCCGGCCCTCAAGTTCGAATTTATAAAGCCGATTACGACCTAGAAGGCTCTATATCCTATGCAGATTATAAAATTAGCTCCAAAACATAAAAAAACGAACGAATGAGTGCATGAAGTCTAATTATTTATTAAAACATTTTTTTAAATAAACAAATTGAAGCGATTTGGGATATCTACCTAGGTTTCGGCCTTGCAACCGAACTTGACCCCCAAAGCCAGAAGCTCAGCTTTGGGGTCAAGTTCAGGGAATTCGACTCTAGACCCGACTTTCATGCCGGCCTACTTTTTCCCCCGTTTATGTTCATGGGCTTCGCCAGGTGCCCAGGAAACGTCGAAAAAGCAGAGTGGGCCAAAATTAAAGTCAATTTAATAACAAAATTTGTTTAGTGAAGATATTGAAGAAAATATTTTGTATTTGGAAATCCTTGGTTTTTCTACCTATCTTTATTCTATGCATTGCAACTTCCCTTAGCTCAAAGAAATTCTCTGGTCCCATGAAGTTCGTGTCAACATGTTCTTACTGTAGTTGGTAGGACTATATAGAATGTCCTTATTTTTTTTTCTCCTCATTTCCCCCCCCCCCCCCCCAACCCCCCCTCTCCGCCTTCTTCCCAGGAGTGGCCCACATTTTAACAGCTGAAGCAGGTGTTACAGACATTAGTGTCTTACAGGTGAGTAGTTTAAGCCTCATGTGAGGAAGTATTTGATTTAAGCAAAGGCTTTAGATATCATGCAGAAAGAAAGTAGAATGTGTCAGCATTTTTATGGAATAATGTGTTCAGTTGTCTCCCTGCTAGGCTTATGGACAAGTCATTTAAAAGTGGTTCTAAATGAAGATGTATATGATATTTTTATTATTCCACTGAGGTTGAATTTATTGTTCACATATTGGGGGGGGGGGGGCTCTCGAACAACTTCATGAATGAGGGTCAATTTCACATCATCTGTTCAGTTTCTTGCTGACAATACAAGGATGAAATGGGGGCTCTATAAATTTGCCGAAAAGGTCTCCCATAAACATTTCTATTATCACTACCTTTTTTTTATACTTTGTCTTCTTGTATTCATCTTTGATGGTTTTTTGCTTGGTTACTTTTGTATGGCTTTTAATTGTATCCCAGAGCAGTATTAATTTTGAAGTGTAGTTTTCGTCAGTAAAATTACAGACTTTTTTCTCACTACTCTGGGAAATTAAACATTTAATTTCATTACCTTTTGACTTTCCTTTTTGGGTAAACATTTGCAATAATAAAAAAGATATCAAGATCTGTGGTTTAGAATTTTTCGACAGTTTTGCTGTCAAGATTGCTGCTCAGAAAATGAGACTGTTTTGACAGATTCTATTGCTACCTGGCTACCTGGAAATAAACCTACATGTATGAGTTCCTAATATATTGGGGGGGGGGGGGGGGGGGGGGAGTCATGATTGTCTAAAATCAATTTGATTCTACCAGTATTAGATATTATTGTTCTGTCCTTTTGAACAATGGCTCCAAATGATGTATCTCATTCTGCTAATTGCAATGACATAATATCTTAAAATTGAGGAGTGGGAATTTAGAATGTTGTTATTTCTAGGTTTCTGAATTATAACTGATCTTTCTTTGAAAGGTGTTAAACGTGCTAACCTCTGCAATTATTTGTTTCTCTACCTAATTTGGTTCCTTTTTGCAGGCCGCCCTGCTGCATGACACTGTTGAGGACACGGACACCACATTTGAAGAGCTGGAGCAAGAATTTGGAGAACATGTGACAAGTAAATGAACATGTGAGGCAACAGAGCAAACTTAGTTATGAACAGAGGTTGTTGGGTGTAGGGGTCAGGAGATACAGAGGTCACTGGGTGCACAGGTCACTGTGTATAGAGGTCTTTGGGTGTAAGAAACAATCTGTCTTGGGATGCATGAGCAAAAGTGTCTCTGGGTATAGGCTATTATTCTATAGAAGTCATGGTGTATGAAGGTCACCACTCAAAAAAGTGAAAATGAAAATTATATATGTAAAAACACTGTGGTAGCGGTCAGGGTCACTCCATGGAATAAAATCATAAATATCGGTAGCAAGCGCTTATCAGAAAGTTAATTAAAGAGTTGTCTTACTACACATTTTTTCCGCACTTTCATGTCTCCTGCCTTTGCTCTGAAGTAAGAGACCTGTTCCTATGGGCCTGAGTTACCTAGCGAATACCAGTTTGAGCTGAATTAGCATCATGATAGCATCCTTTATTTAGATTTTCTTGCTGTGATATCTTTTTTCCACTACTCCTTGTTAGTGAGCCTGTTCTTATGATTAAGTCTGAGATGTTGCATCACAATTAAGAACTCTTATTTTCAGAACCTATGGTATGAAATCTATACTGAATTAAAAATATGTTCTCTTTGGGACTTGCCAGGTCTGTTTTTCCATATCTCGGGGGGGGGGGGGGGGGGGGGGTTGTTGTTGTTTGATTGTTTTTCATGTTGATTACCTTTATCATGCTGGGTTCAGAAAACTTCTTGAAATCTAAAATATGTTTAAAAATCTAAAATAAATACAAGCTCTCCTTTGGAGTGTAAGATACCATATGTCAGCTTCAGGCTACTGCTTGTGGGTGTCAGATATCAGTAAAGAAAGGGTTTGAACTGATTTTTAATTGAAACCATTGAACAAACCGGTATACACGATGAACATTTAGATGTTTGTCAGTTACTAAGCCACAAATAAAAACCTGTGCTATACAGCTAATTATATTCAACAATAATCCTTTACGTTCACTTTCTTTTACAACAGTATCTAGAAGCATTTGAAGGTCCTTTTCGGAGCCTGCTATTAAAACTGTGTCATCTGCATACCTGATGTTATTAATATTTTCTCCATTAACTTTGAAGAATATCCAGGCCTCAAAGTAAATGGAGAAAATATTAATAACATCAGGTATGCTGTTGTTGTTGTTGTTGTTATCGATCCAGCAACAGCTGGGCTCTCGCCCTTCTGTCCAATGCCATGTAGTGATAAGTGCAGGTTTGCTGCAGCTGCTGTAAAGTTCCATAGAGTGTGTTGTCACTGTTAGGTCTCGGAGGGAGAAGGGTAGCTCTGATGTCATTTAGGGCTGTGCAGTGGAACAGATGATGATCCACAGTCTCATATGCATAGTCACACAAGGGACACATTGGGGGAAGTTCCGGGTTTATTCTGTTCAGGTGGAAGTTGAGCTGTATATGTTCTGTTCGTAGGCGGAAGATCATGGTCTGTTTCTTTCTCTGTATGTGGTTGATATTGTCATTCCTTTTTGTTGTGGTCATATGTTTGAAAACTGCTCTGCCTGTCTTTCCCAGGGTCCATCTGTTCATCCAATCTTGTTTGTTGTTGCTTTTGATGATTTGTTTTGCAGTGTTGTATGAAGTTGGAATGTTGGGTTGTTCCTGTCTAGATCCCCGTTTGGCGAGTGTGTCTGCTCTGTCATTTCCAGGTATATCTGAGTGTCCGGGGACCCACTGCATTACTAGGTTGATGACACAGAATGTTATCAGATGATGGGATCCAAACAGTATATGGGTCAAATCTTGGTTTAGATGATGGTCATTTTCTATGGCTTGTAATACTGATAGTGAGTCAGTGAAAATCACAGTGCTCTGTGCTTTTCCAGGATGAGTGTCAAAAACTGTACGGAGATGGTACAGTGCTGTTTTAATTGCCTCAGGTATGCAGATGACACGGTTTTAATAGCAGGCTCCGAAAAGGACCTTCAAATGCTTCTAGATACTGTTGTAAAAGAAAGTGAACGTAAAGGATTATTGTTGAATGTAAAGAAAACAGAATGCATGGTAATATACAGAATGCATGGTAATATCCAAAAAAGCAGCAAATCCTAGTTGTAATCTCATTAGCAAAGGTGAAAAGATCAAACAAGTCCAACAGTTTAAATATCTAGGATATATGATGACATCTGATGCCAAATCTTCCGCAGAAATAAAAAGGAGAACTGCAATGGCTAAGGCTAGTTTCAATAAAAATGAGCCCAATCCTGAAAAATAGAAACATATCAATGAACACCAAAATGAAAGTCATGAAATGCTATGTTTGGTCAACCCTTCTTAATGGCTGTGAATGCTGGACAATCACTAAAGACAGTGAAAATAAAATAGAGGCAACAGAAATGTGGTTTCTTAGGGGACTGCTAAGAGTATCGTTGAAGGAAAAGAAATCAAATGAGGCAGTGCTTGATGAAGCTCACGTGGGACGCTCAATGTTAAAAACAATCAGGAAATGACAAATGCAGTTTTTGGGACACCTGAATAGACATAAGGGTCTTGAACATCTAGCTCTCACTGGCAAAATTGAGGGCAAGCGAGGCAGGGGTAGGCCCAGAACAACATACTTAGGGAACCTAAACAAATGGGTAACAGGGAAAGATCAGGGAAACGTAGCTTTTCTGAGAGCATCCGAGCAAAGGAATGAATGGAAAATCATGATCGCCGATGTCTGTCGCAGATCTGGCACTGGATGATGATGATACAGCTAACCCTACTTAGGAGTTATAGCTGACTGGTAGAATCTTTATTTATTTTGTTTGTGTCTTCTTAATGCCAGACACTCTTCATGCCTGTATATTTCTAACTGGATTTGGTGTAGAAATCTAAAGTGGGGCTATTTTTTATGTTCTCTGTTTATCATAGTTTATGGATTTATTTAGAAGTAAAATTTCGTGTTTATTTTTTACTAGTTTATTCTGTATTAACAAAAGCCAAAGTCAATCTGCTGGTAACAATAGCAATACACTAGATGAAATCGGTACAACACTTTTCCCACTTCACAAAGGCAGAACACAGTAAAAGGCTGGTTCTCTTCAACTTTGGCAAACAAATGCAGCAGCTAAATATCCCCATGCGACAAATGTGTGTTGTGAACACTCAGAAATTCTGAACTCCTGATGCGTCTCATCCAGGTATTGTAAGAGAAGTAAGTGATGACAAGACACTCGGCAAGGCGGACAGGAAAAGGCAACAGATTGAGCATGCGCCTCACTCCAGCTACAAGGCCAAACTAGTAAAACTGGCGGACAAGTTGTACAACCTGCGAGATTTGAAACGATGCACACCTTGCGGTAAGTGACGATAGGGTTAGGTGCCCGAATAATTGGGTTCTCAGACTCACAACTGTAAGGTTGTGGGTTTGAATCCTGTCAGGGGCCCCGACGTTGTGTCCTTGGGAAGGATACTTTGCATGAATTTTCCTCACTTCACCCAAATGGAAATTTGTACCCAGCTATTGACAGTGAAATATCTTGTCATTTTGTCAGTGTTTTAGTAGGTGCAATCCGCAGCTTGCACTGTATGCTTCATAGTATTGCATGTCAATATAATGCAAGTAGTTGGTGATCAACTTTTTTGTACGTAACTTAGTGACTGGGTGTTCTACACCCGTACATTTTTAGTAGAGCAAGCAGTCCGCGGGATATTTTGTAGAAACTATTAAAGACTTACTTATCTGTTCATATGGCTTTGACAACAAAGTACTAGCTTTAACTTTAAATAAGCAAATGTGAGGCAGCGTGGTGGAATCTGGCTCTCGTCCAAATAATCAAAATGAAGAAACCTGCATTTTTCCGCAGGTTTGTGAATTTTTATCAAATTTTTGTTCTTTGGCTCAACACCTTTCATGCTCAATAAAGAACTCATTTCTGTGTTGATTTTTCCGGAAAACGTTGATTAAAGGCACAAAAAATGTAAATTTTCAGTTACCAAGGACTTTTAAGCTAAAGAAATAACTAATCTTTGATGGCCATTTTCTCACTAATTTTACCTCTGAAAATAGGTGACTCCCACCTCCTTCATTCACAAATATCTCGACTTGTATTCAAGATAAATGGATATTTTTTTCATTCAAATAAACACAAGTGAACAAGCTTTAAGATGATACCAATAACTCGACATGCCCAAAAATTGACGAGAGCCTGATTCCAACTCGCTGCCTCACAAATATATAATTCATTAGTCTTTGAACATAGTTTTCATTTCATGTAATGATGTATTTATTTAACCCATTTGAACAGAACTGAAGGTTGAATGTTTTAGAAAAATTTGAATTACATGGCATCATGTGTAACAGAAGTCTAATTAAAATGGTAAGTGTGTAATTTGCACATAACATGGTTTGCAGTTACAGTGCTTGCACCGATTACTGGACATGATGAGCCTACCAACTTTTTGTTACTTCAATAATATCTGGCAAAGAATGCATAGTGCTAAGTAGCCTACAAGAACGTTCTTTTCTTGCTCGCTTGAAGAGACACAAAAGATTTTTTTTATTAAGAGAAGTCTTGGATGCTTTTTTTTTTGGTGCCTTGTTCAAATGAAGGACGAGTTCTGTTCTACAATGATGCCAGATTTTCTTTGGTTCAGCCGGGTTTACAGTTAAGAGAGGTTGCTCAAATAAAAGGAAAAAAAATCAGATTTTTTTTTCGTACTGTTTACTGCTGTTTTCAGGTTTAACCATGTTTGGTGAGTAAGCAGACCCCTTTGTACTTTAATAAATGTCATACATAGCAAATGCTCAGTAGAATGTTAATGCAAAAGGGAAAGTCCTCAACTAAGTACAAACAATTAAAATTTGTGTTTTTTCTCCTCTCCCCCCCAATCTCTCCCCTCCAGGCTGGACCTCTGCACGAGTACAAGAATACTTTGGGTGGGCTGCGCAGGTCGTGGCTGGACTGCGGGGAACCAACCAGAACATGGAGGACAGTCTGGACCAGCTGTTTAAGGAGTTCAAGGTGGCCTCAGGCTAGATGATGATCTCACAGCCTGTTACACTGGGGGAGGTTATGACTCGTCGCTGTCGCTGTCACCCTCACAGGTGTAAATGGGCACTCTAAAAATAGATCTGAAAAATCGTGTACTACCACCAAAGGTGGAAACCTTTCTAGGGTTGTGGGCTGGGGTGGGGGAATGCTTCTCCGTCCCCCACACCCCACCGCCACCACCACATTCCCTTTTTGTGGAAGGGGGTGGGGGAGAGGGAATGCTCTCCCCTTTTCAAACTCATTTTTAACACATTACGCCCTAACTCGCCTGGGACCGCCCGAGAATTCCCTTACGCGCTCCACTCTGACTCGCCGACCTAGCGTCTTTAGAAACAAAGTCTCTGGGGCCGAGATTTTGATTTACATAATTATTGCAAAAGATTTTTTCTTTCGTTTGATACCGAAACGAAATTTTTCGGGATCGCGTTACCGACACTTCGTAGGTGTCTCGACTTGTTGAAAAGCGACACAATTGAGTTCAGAAAAGGAAATAACGATGGACTTGACAAACCAGATGGCTCAGATTATGATGAAAACGTTGTAGCAAGAGTTTGGGGCGATTCCGATTGATCAGACGTAGAAAATCTAGAATTTAGATCTAGTGCCCGACCGCGAGGCTGAGTCTGAGAGTGAGAGTGACGGGTCGGACACCCCGATTGAACTAAAGTTAGAACATTTCCAACAGTTAGTGCTTACATAAAGTTATATTTTTCTGAAACTACATTCATTTTTCGTTTTCACTTTTATTTTTTCTGGATTTGGGGAATTTTTTTTTGTATTTTTAAAATGTGTTTCTTGAAGGCTTGTATTCACAGGAGGTGGGTTCCTACCCCTTACCTGGGATCTAGGAATGGACTTCCTTAGGGTGTAATGTGTTAAAAAAATGTTAAGAGTTAAAAATTCTGCACTTTAAAACCCATGTTCACATTCCTTAGCCAGATGATTAAGATATATATTGTCAGTTTATTTTTCTACACAACATGACAGGGAGGGCATGAAAATGTGAGGTATTTTCATCCTTGCATCCCTTGTCACGTTCAACTTGTGGCTGTCACTTGTTTTCAGGGGCTTTTTGTTGGTTTTTTTAGGTATGTGTAAGGTCTGCCACTTTTGACTGAGTTTTAACACCATGAGGCCTTAATAATACGAGTGATCGCTTGTTAATAACTTAGTGATCAATTACAGGAAAATGTGGCTGTGATTTTACTCCCTCTCTATTTTCATGGCTTACACTTACACAAAAAGAATGTGACCGGGACTAAGCGTTTCATGCCTACTGGAAGTAAAAAAGCTCTGCTTTGAATGTTATATAGCATGCAATTCTTTCACAGTGACTTCTAGTCCTTGGCAAGATTACTTTCAATGTTCATGTATAAGCAGTTATATTGTCTTTTTCCTAATTTTGAACTTTTGTTAATTCTACTTAGTTTTTTTATCCAGGCTACCCACTGAGCCACTGTTCAAATTATATTACAATCTTACAGGTGAGCCATTAAACTGAATGTTGTCACCAATAAAACAAACTCTTTGCAAGCATCCCAAGTCAATATGGTTAAGAATATAATTTGGAAAAATAACTGTCTTATCTTAAAGCTAATGGTGTTTTCTTGGTAATAACATTCAGTTTTTGGGCTCTCCTGTTAACCCTATCCGTACGCCCTTTGGTCATTTTGTACCCCCGCGGTTGTATTCTTCACATTCTAGTATACTTCTAGTACAAAGATATCTTTGATTTGAAACCTTCAGTATTTCTAAAAAAGTCATTTTGACAGACAGCTATGCGAAGCGCACGAGTAAATTTCCTCATTGGAAAGTGGTTGCTCAGAGTTCCCCACGTCATATATATGGATACGATACTAAAACACAACATACAGATAGGGTTAAACTGTAAAAACTGCGTACCGGCGGGCAGTATTGCATACAGATGTGAGTCATTTTTGGCCGCCTTTGAGATACATCTGTAGTAAGCAATACTGCCTGCGTACTGTATTTTTTAAAATGACGGCAATATGCCTATATGTCATTTTTTGAAGTTTTGAGAAAAATTAAAGGAAAAGAGAACGCCCAAATCAGAACCATGATGTAGGCACTCATTGCTATTTGAAAACTAAGAAGGAAATAACCTTGATGTTTATATTATAATATCAGCTTTGTCTGGAAAACCCCAGAAATTGATTTGGATGATTGTGAATGATGCTGACAATATTCAATATGTTTTCTAAGCCTGCCTCAAAGACCATCTTCATTGTGATGATAAATTATATAAATGTATCAAGTTCATGAAAGGCGGAGTAGATAAAATCTGTTTCTGGATGTGAGGATTTGCTGATTGTTTACCCGAGGTGTGCAAAGAAACTTAGCCCGCTGAAGCATAGAAATGCATAGGCTGGTTTCACTTTTTTTTTTGTTGCACGATGGATGTGCTACCGTAAGTTATCTTTATGTTAGAAGCGGAACAATAGCTTGAATAGTTTTAGCTGTGCACAGTATTTAAAGGTGTTTGTTTATTGTTTTTTATTTTATTAAAAGCATTTTACTGCACTTCATCGTAAAATAGTCGAAGATTAGAGGTGTTACTAGAGAGTAACAAACACAAAAAAGGAGGAGGAGAGATCAGGACGATAGATGTTTGACAGGAAAGAAGAAGCAAACCACAGAAGAGCAGGGCACCCACCAACCACCTGCCTGTATTTAAAGTGACTGAGAAGTTTGGTTGAAGCCAAATGAAAATTAGAATTTTTTTTTGTGTGTGGATACTTGTGAGAAGCAGATTATTTTTTATTCTATGATTTTATTATACAAACAGTATGCCTGTGCTTTAGTTGTTTTTGTCACTAGATTTTCTGCAATACCAATTATATGAACCACAATTATTTTTTTTTAATGGTTTTTGCTCCTTTTGTTGATGTATATAGATCTATTGGATTGTAATATTTTAGAATATTATTACAGTCGAACCTGCCCTGACGGCCACCTCTATAAGACGGCCACCTGAACAAACGGCCATATTTTAACACACAACCCCTATCACACTAAGCAATAACACCTGTCTTAGACGGCCACCTTAATGACTCCATTACGTTTTGTCATTAATTGTGCATTGACCCCTGGCGTTGTGGGCGAGCCGTCATAATCTAATCACCTGTCGTTGTTGTTAGGTAGATCCTCCAACCGATCATGTTGCGTAGGCCCCTCTCACTGTCGACCAATAGGTACCAATTTCCAGCTGCTGGTGAGGGAAACGTGTGATCCCTCATAACCCATAAGCCCCGCCCAGAACTTATACACAAATCGTAAGTGAGATGAGTGGTCACTGTTTACCCAGTCTGTAACAAAGTAACAATGGACGTCAACATGGACTTGTGACAGAAGCGTCGCTCGTTCTTCGAGTGGTGGCCACCCATATGTTTGTTTTACCATAGCACTCGGTCGTCCTTGTCTAACACATTTCGTTTTATTGTCACTGTCACCCTTGCACAAAATCAGCAACAAAATAAAAATAACAAACAAAATACAAACCAACAACAACAAAAACAACAATAATGCGGCTACTTTCGATTGGGAATGGGGTTTGTTTTCTTCATCTTGATCAGTCCTGCCTAAGACGGCCACCTGTCTTATATGGCCACTTTTCTCCTTGACAATGGGTGGCTGTCTTACACAGGTTTGACTGTATTATACAATCTCTGCTCAATGAAAGAGAGAAGTCATAATTTTTTTTATGATCACTCAGGATTCCAACATCACCCAGTTTGGTAGTCGAGTCCGCTTGTGTTGAACTTGCTGAAGTTGATCTTCGGTTAAGTTATTTTTCTCAGGTTCCAGCACCTTTTTTCTTCACAGTTCCGAGTGAGTAAGTTGAACTTCAGATAACTTGATATATTTTTCACCCCCCCCCCCCCCCCCCCCCCCCCAATGACATCAACTCATCCGTAGTCAACTGTACCATGAAAGCAGTCAAACTGGCTAGTTAGTACGGTCACCTATCCATGACAACCACCTGTGCAAATAACCTCTTCCCACTTCCCCTCTTGCATTTGTTAATGTTATAATGACACTGAGAGGGATCCACCTGTCTAAAATAAGTACTTTCCTCCTCAAATCTCGATGGCTGTCTTGGACAATTTCAGCTGTATTGAGAACACAACTGATTCTCCCACTTCATGTTATTTTAAAGAACCAGACAACTTGCCACCACCTTTTCCAGTAGTAAAGGCTTTTCAAATTCAGAATAATGTTTGATGTCTGAGAAGTATGTAGTCGTACTTTCATTCTAATTAGAAACCAAATACTCAAGAGAGAAAAGACAAAACAAAGTAGCATTGAAGGTTTTTATTCAAATGTCTATAGACTTTTTTTTTGTTCATTTCACATTACAAACTGAACATACAGAAATACACATTTTGTTCAAAAACATTTAGAAAATAAGGCATACCTAGTAACAATGTACAGTGTCAAGCAGTCATTCCCAATCAAATAACAAGGCAAAATAACTCGGGCACTTTCACTCGTTACTAAAATTCATGTTTAAAATGTACAATGTTTTAATTCAGCCTTTCTGTCAAAATGGACACACCCACACTTCTCAGTCCCAGCAATCACCAGACTTTCTCACCACCTGCCGCTGTTACCTCTGGCTCGGGTTGATGTTGATGATATGTTTTGTGCATGGCCTCACCAGCAGGTACAGAACATGATTCACATTCAAGAGACACCTGAGGAAGTGGTGGCTGCAGGGCTTACATTCCCAGGCAGACCAAGTCTACGCCTGAACTGGTAGAGGGTTTAAAGAAACCTGTTGATTATTTTGTGTGTGCAGGGGGGTGGGGGCAGCGAGTATTGTTGGCCATGAGCATGAATGTGATCTTGGAGAACCTTCAAGGTATCACGTGTATTGGTACACAATCTGCCATCCCCTCCAATGTGCTTTTTGTCTATATGCGTGCCTTCTACTCTTGAATGAAGATGCATTCTCAGGGCTTAAGCGATTGTGATCAGCTGCAAAGAAAACCTTCTATCAGTATGGTACACTATACTATACTCGCTTGCTTATTTGTTGGTGTGATTAGATTTTCGATATATATATGAGATTCATGACAATCACTCAAATAAAGATTAAGAAGAGAAATTCTCCATTTGCTTCATTATTCTTTCATTATGATGTAATCAGAAGAAGCAGTCCATTAAATGAGGATGTCAGTGAATGATATCCAGACTTGTGTCCATACATTGTGAGATCAAAGGTTTATTTTCTACTTTTTCTTTATAGTATTTTCATTGGTTTACATTTTTTTAAAATGAGTTTCAATCCCCGAACAACTGTACACTTTCCTCAGAGTGAGTAAAAGAAAAAAATCCAACTTCTCATTTCACCCAAGACACACTTGCAATCATGTGTTTGTGATGAGGTGTGTCCCGCAACATGCATTTCAATTCCCTTTCATATTCTTGGATGCAACCTTCCATTCCTCTACAAGTGGCAAACCAAAGAATGCAATCAGTTTTCCCCTTTTCAAAACAGTTGCAAGAATTGTGACTTGCTCTGAAGATGTTTTTCTAACTTTGAACTCGGGGGACAAATTTTCTTTAATGTTAAGACAAAAACTTTCAAACATCATGTTTCCACTTTCAATTTCATGCATCTCATTTTAAAAAACGAAAAAAAAAAACAGAGCCCATCTAAATAAGACAACCTTGATTTAAGGTACAGATTTGTGTGACTTCTGTAAACAAGATTTAATTTCTCTTATCTATCATGAATCAGTAAATATCCTGACCATTGTTCTTAAAAGTTACATGACATACAGTAAACATACAGTGACCAGACTTAATGTAAAAAAGAAAAAAGCCTATTTTCCCAACGCATTAATTTATCAATTCAGACTGACACTGCTGTTCCAATACAATCGGTTTTTAAAAATATACTGGTCTGGTACCAGATTTCTGCTTATATTTTAAATGTTTTATTTTCAACACATACAGTTGTACCAGCTGGATCCCTAACAACAACAGTAGTACTAGTAACGAAATGTTTTTAAATCACCTGCCAACTATTGCCCGAATACAATTACTTACGACTTTGTCTAAGATTTTATCATCTACAAGTGGACTCCACT
The DNA here is from genome assembly GCF_000002075.1 of Aplysia californica. Taxonomy (NCBI): domain Eukaryota; kingdom Metazoa; phylum Mollusca; class Gastropoda; order Aplysiida; family Aplysiidae; genus Aplysia; species Aplysia californica. The sequence continues at coordinate 1,106,031 of NW_004797398.1, forward strand.
GTGCAGCATTTTCTGTCACACACTTGTCTCATTTTCACCTTCAAATAACTTACAAGATATAATGTACATATTTACACAGCATCTACGAGTCTGGCACAAATCCGTGAAACCATCCTCGTGACTGCAGGTGGGAGAAAACTTAACATCACAGTCATATTGCGTACAAAAAATTTGATCTCCAAATACATGACAAAACACTAAATTAATTTTGTACATTAAAAGACAGCATAACAACACAATGAGTTGGCACAGTTACATGGAAAATTTCATTCAATCCATCCTATCCAGTGCATGGGAAAAATCTGCAACATGCATTATAATTATTAGTTATAACTACTTTGCTATTCAGAAAGTTAGAAACCATCAGTTGAATCTTTATAAAGGAATAGAGATGGAAAAGACATACAGTAAAAAGAAAATTATTCAACCAAAAGAGAGGGGAATTTCACCCTTTGGAGCATTGCCCAATTGTAGGCCTGACCCAGACTATTGAAGATACCATAACACACACAAAATGACACTTTACATTGTGAGACGACACCCAAGTACATATCACCAGCCAGCTGTACAGACGTATTACGCCCGAAATTCTGAAAAAATAATTTGATTATAGTTTAGTTTATTAATCTGCGGTATCATGTGCTCAAAGAAATATTTTGAAACAATTCTACATGTTGCAAAAAGTAAAAAAAGACACACAGTAGGTACAACTGTCGAAAGAATGAAACCGTTTCTTCTCTCTCCTAAAACATTTTGTTTTGTGGGCAAAGAACATTTGATCAGTTTGCCGACGATAAGAAGTCCCAGGTTGAAATGTCTATTCTTTTTGTTGTTACTAACTTATGGGTCGTACCACAGTAGCCTACCAACATGCCACATGCACAAGACAAAGCCTGAGCTTTCTTCACTCCTGTCTATTAAATATGCTGAGCAGGTACAATTTCTCTTGACACAATTCTTTCCTAATAAACAAGAGCAAACAGTTGCAGAACATGCTCTGAAAATCCCTCATGATTAGTCCATCTAAAATAGAGCCATAACTAGACCGACTGATGTAATGTAACAAAAGATATAAAATGGTTTCTTGCAATTGCAATTCAAAGGTCAAAAGTTCAATTTAAGCTTACTTTAAAAACCAGCTTAAAAAAAAACAACCCACCCATGTTGTATGCAGCTGACCTTTCATCCATCCATTACATGCTCCTTATACCACTCAAGCAAACCAAAAAGACACAATGTATACGCCATTCAATTCCAGGATTGTACAAGTGACAGGCACTCAAAGCAACAGTTATGTCCTGGTCCAACTCCAACTCCCTTTCTTCTTTCATACACTGAAGTCACATCAACTTTTTTCAGGATTGGGGAAGATAAAACACCAACTAAACTAACAATAGCCATTTTTCTTCCATCACAGACACATGCCTCACATGAAATCTTTGCAACTTACAGCCTTCACACATAATGCAGGGCTGCCCAAGGACACATAGGTACAGTGTTGATTTGGTATCAGTATCATACCGGCCCATGATGCTTGCCACAAAGGTTCAAATTCACAAAAGAGCATTCCAAACTTGGTTTGTTTGGGATATTCTCAAGGCTCTCCATCAACTTGATTTGGATCTGTTGGAGATGGATATTACAGTTGGAGGTTCAGCCTCTTAAAAAAATCTTTCAGCATTACATGGCGAATTGGGTGCCAAGCCCGCACCATACAATAACAAGGGGCACACATTGGTCTGGGGCCTACTGTAATAAGATCCAAGCACAGAAGCCATGCTGGAGGTCCAGAGGGAAACAAAAGAAATGAAAGTCTGTCAGGGAGGGTCAAAACCTCAGATATCCCAGAGTCCCTTTTTTAACAATACCAATATCCATTTTTTTTTCTCATAGCATCTTCAAGGAAACAGCGACAGATAGGTACCTCTAAAAACAACAAATATGTACCTCTAAAAACAAAGAAAGAAAGATATAAAAGAAGTTTTTTACCATCTAGCATAGGCTATAGTCAGAAAAAGCATCAATGTGCATTGTTCTTTGGAGTATGTATATAACTCTAAAGGTCTTGTAATTATATTCCTGCATGTGGTTGAATGACACACTGATGTGATATGTGTACATTTTGTCAGCTTTACTTCGCTTTTCATATTGAATTTCAATGAGAGTAATATATAATTTAAACTTTTATGTATACCTGCATGAGTTTTTATGGTCCTGTACAGCCAAGAAAAATTTCCCTCTGGGATATTAAAGTATTATCCTATCGTATCAGTTATCTTACTACTCTGTATAGGACAATGATGACATGTGGGGGGTAGGAGGGACAGCAGAGATTCCGAACAAAGGACTGGCCTGTGAACTTCAGGACACTCAAAAGCCCTGAAAGAATCACATACTATGTACAAACCAAGACATTACCTACACAGGTCTTGTTATTACAATGCATGCATCTTTTTAAAAGGGAGAACAACACTTCATTATCAATACTCCAAAGACATGACACTGTTTTACAAGCCAATAAGTTTGCTTTCATACACAGAACAAACACCTTCATCAAAGGAAAAAAGCATCATGAAACTAGAAAGTGATGCACAGAAAATATGGCCAACACATGAAGATCCTCATAGCAACACAATAGAAGAGGCAAGATCATAAGAACCTCATAAAACCTTACAGGTATCCATGAACTTTTGTCGCCAAAACATAAAATTGATCCACCTTTCTTTTTCAATTTTTGCAGCTATTTCACATGACCAAAATGCACAAACTGATACTAACGAAAGATAGGATACTGTTTGGATTTTTCTCGAGTATCTTCATCGTAGACTGCAGAAAAAAGAAAATAATAATTTCAGACTTCATTTTACTGGACCATAGTCCCCTGTTTACTTTCAATCAAGATCTGATGATAGCAGTAACAGACCACAGCTTTTTCTTTTATTTTTTAATCTTACTCAAATCAAATGAAGGCAGACACAAAATATAATCATCTGTAATACATCAAACAATGTTTGCAAAATAGAAACAGCCTCACAACTTGATTTACTGAGTGTCATATCATCTCTTTGAGGTGCTGTCCTTATCTATCAAGCCTATGTCCACTATTTATTTGTGAAAAAGACCTGCGAATACTGTACTACTTTAGAAAAATAAATGTATGTTATGCGGCACAGATTAGAGCAGCAAGAGGTGTAGTCTGTGTTATGTCAATCTATTCAGCTGCACCGGGGTGATTGAAACGCCATTTTCATTACAAGCTGACCAGAGAGACAGCTAACCAGATACAGTCTCAGTCTAAGAGTAAGAGCATCAAAAGACAGAGGTACACATCTTAATTTGCCATCAAGCCATCAAGGTTTACAATTACAACTCTACTACGGTAACATTTCCAGTGTCCCTGTTACTTTCTCACTAGATACTATTATAAAGATACCAAATAAAAGAGGAACCTTATCCCTCATCATGCAGCTAAAAAAAAGGTGTTTTACAACAACAACAAATTTCAATAGACAAGTAGCCTACCCAGGGACCTGTACTGCTTGCCAAGTGGCTGGAAATTTTGCAAATGGTCTTTCTAGTCATATTCTAGCTAAGAAAGAAAAATCTCTAGACTTCACATTTAGCTGTCCTGAGCAAGCTCATTCACTGATATTAGGTGATCATTTAACTGCCAGTCTTCTACATATACATTTTGAAGATTTAATCTTCTGGAGAACAGTCCAAGTCACATCGCAATTTCCTGCTAGGTTAAAAAAAACAATGAGCAAAAGGGGCTACAGCTACTAGTTAAAAGGAAAACATTAAAATAGAAATAATTATCTTTTGTAAACTCTTCTAACGTGCTGTGCATACAAAGCTCTTCTCCGTCTATCTAAAGAACATTGTGAACAAAAAGCCACTAAATATCAGGTCCACAATTTGCTTATGAACAGTCGGTTTATCAGAATATGCTGCTGGTATTTCTTTTACAATAATGAAAACTTTACACAATGCTGATGAGTTCAGAGAGAGAATCAAACAACGTAAGGAACAATAAAGCCACACATCATGTACAATAGAAGGATTCACAACTGCTGAAAGGGAAAGAGAGACAGACAGACAATCAGAAGTAAATTGACTGATGCCATGGCATTAGTTCATGAATCTCTGCACATAAACCATGTCCCCAATATCATAAAAAGTCCCAACTTTTTAAAAATCTCAGTTTGGCACTAGGGACGAAAAAACACAACTTTCTTCCGCACTTTCACTTATAAAACTAAAACCAAACAGCAAGGTAGACAAAGTGAAATACCAACTGAAAGAGGAGAGAGAGAGAGAGAGAGAGAGAGAGAGAGAGAGAGAGGTTATTAGTGTATGCGTAGCCGTGGTTGTTTTTGGGTGAAGGGGTGACACACAAACCGAACTGTGACTACTTAAAAGTATTCCATCCTTCATCTATGTATTTTTGCATTTGATTAACAATTGGCCCATTAGTAGTGTAACACATGCTTAATTGAATGCACAAATGGTGGGAAAAGAGAAAGGGAGGGAGAAAGTGTTATTTAGTTGGGCCATAAATTGTGTTGGGCGAGGGATGTTTGATTTGTGCAGGGCAATGGCAAATAGATTGGAGGCAGTAGCCTACATGCCAACAGAAGTTTTATGAAAGGCAAGTATGGGTTAACACAAGTGTACTGTCATGTTTTCACTTTTCCTTTCTCTTTCTTCTCTCTCAATTTGTCAGTCTGTCTACCTGTCTCTCTGACCACTTATCTCTCTCTGCTGCACATGCGCATGCACACACACACACACACACACACACACAATACACAAACACACACACACACATATCCATAACTATATCTGCAGACTTCCACTCCTCAGATTTTAGTGATAGAAGGTACCACTGTACTGTGCGTCACATGACAGACACCACAAGATAAAACCTGAGCTTTCAGTATTGTCAGCCATTAAATTTGCTAATCATCTCACATTTCAGCCACTCAATTTGCTAATCCTCTCACAATTCAGCCCCTCAATTTGCTTATCATCTCACATATCCTCTGAGCACATACAATTTTTCAGTGTACTCTGTGCAAACAGTCTCAATTCTTGCCCTGACCACTCCCCACATTCTGCTCATTTCCAAACAAAGTCACTAACCATTACACTTTTCCACACAAAGAAAAACAACATTCCTAATGTCTCACAGGTCAAAGTTCAAGGTTCATCACACTGAGTCTGAGAAAAGAAAGGGCAAAGTGAAACACAGGGGGTCTCCGTTAGGAAACGTTTAGAGAGTTCTCAACAGCAGTCCACGGTAAACCGCTGCCAATCAATATGTTCGTTTCGCCCATCTGAGTTATCCACATCTTCTCTCAGAATTTCTACGTCCCATTGTAGAAGGTCTCCAACAGAAAGCAACACTGTGATTCTATAATAATGGAAACACATTTCCTCCATCTCATAAAGTTCCAGACCAACAAGCTCCACTTCCCCTTCTCCCACGTACGGGCAGCTCGAACACACAACCACAGGGGTTTTGAGCTCTGAGCATTCACTTACATTCCCTTTCCCGTATCTGTTGACCTGCTCTTTTCCAACAACCCAACAAAGTCGGTTTTCTCACCAGGTACTAGTATGATTCTCTTCAGTCTGTTCAGAAGCTATGTGTATTTGTCAACTCACTATGCATCACCTCCTCCTCCACAAGCAAAGACAACAACACGCTTGAGTCAATTATTCCAATACCTTCCTCTCCCATTCGAATTCTTCCCTCATCTCCACATTAGAAAAATGGACATGGTGTTTTCCAATGGCAACAGAGCAGCACTCAACAAGCAACACTCCAGGCGACCCCAACGCTTTTCAACTCAGATCTACGTCTTCCTCTATCACAAGTTAATCTGTGTATAGAATGGAGCCCATCACAGGAGCGAAACAACACATGCCACACTGTTCTCACGACGTGTGAGAGAGAGAGAGAAAGAAAGAAAGAAAGAAAGAGAGAGAGAAAGAATCCCCCTCAGCTGCAGTTTGTGTTGACTGAGTTGTTCCGTGAGCTGCTAGCACTGCTGCTGCTGTCCAGGATCTTAGGCGAGAGTTTCTCCACCTTCTCCGCATGTTCTCGGCTCGTCGACTTCAGCATAGAGTACAGGTTCTTCTTCACCCTCAGGATGGTCAGCCGAACCTTGGGGTTCTGTGCCCAGCATTCCCGCATCAGCTTCGCTGTCTCGCACATCAGCTGAAGAAAGTTAGTTAAAGATTTTAGTTTTAGTAAGAATTGTACAACACTTGCAACACAAATAGGTCATATAAGTGCTGAAGATTAGAAGTGTTATTAGAGAGTAACATACGAGAAAAAAAAAGGGAGAGATAAGGACAATAGAAGATGTTTGATAGGAAAGAAAGAGCAAACCACACAACAGCACCCGCCAACCACCCATGAACAAGAGTGTTGGGAAATAAATTAGTGAACAACAAAAAACAAACTTAAACAAAAATAAAAGTTTGGTCTTTAAGTTGATGTTTGAGGAAGTGGGAACTAAGGAGGTGGGCTGAAAGGAAAATTATGTCCCAGCAGAAAGACTGGAATCCTTGATAGAAATTCTCCCCATTTGAAAATTGAACTCAGATCTTCTATTTACGATAGCTATGCGCCTTATTGCTAAACCACAAAGACTGGTACTTCTCTCTTGCATACACAAGCAAGCATGTAGACAAATAAACCTGCAAGTACACACCTGTAACTAAACACACACACAAACAAACACAGATATCATTTTTTTGTTTTTTTAAACCAAAATTCCTGGCCACTTACTGGTTCCTTGGACCATTTGTTCGGTATCGGGGGCCTCTGTTGTTGGACGCCCACCACCTGCCTCATCTCCTCAAAGCTGGGGTCAGCCTGCACCACGTCCCAGAACGGCACCCGGTACTCTTCCGCAAAAGCTGTAGATGCATAAGCATGCTAGTCATTACCACTGATAATATATTAGCTCTTTGACTTCTGAAATACAATTGAACCTTTTCAAGACAACCACTCATCGTCAAGAAGATAAACGGACATCTTGGGACAGGTGGTCCTCTAGGACAGTGCCATTATAACTATAATATTTTTAGAAATGCAAGGACGGAAGTGGGAAGTGGTCGTTTGTACAGGTGGTTGTCTTATACAGGTGGACGCTAAAGAAAATTTCACTGTACTGCCAGATGACCTATTCACCAATTATCAGTAAAGTTGCACTTATCAGGGAAGCTTGCACGTCTCCTTTCTCATCTTTCTCTTTCATACCCCAAAACAAAATGAAATGGCTCTTCTTATTATTAAAAGTAAGAGAATGTAATGGATTATCTTATTACTTAAGGTAACAATAGATAATGGTTCTTCTTTTTCTTTAACGGAACAAGAGTGTAATCGTTTTCATTAATTTTTCCTAAATGGAATGTCTACAGAAAGCAACTATGTGAGACACTTTACCCTGATTGAGAGAAAGACAGATGGACAAACTCAACAACACATTTTCCCTGTATGTAAAAATCAAACTTGCAGCTTTTGTGAGCAAAGAGGTGAACAGAGAGAAGACAGGCAGCCTTGTCCTCTACATTTCATGACATAATGTAGAGAACACAAGAACAATTTGGCAAAACAAATCGCAGCAAAATAGTAATCATGAACATTTTGTTAAGAAAAACACATGACAACTACCAGCATAGAAAATTGAAAATGTATCTATCCCAACATAACACTACTATCATATTTCGGAATAGTCAAAAGCGCAGAGTTGCACAAAGTACAGTTTTCAGTTTACATTATTGATGCTTTGCTTCCTCTCTGAAAGCTGTATTTTATGTACGAACATCACTGAAATTATATTGCAGAAAGCAGTTACTTCGATTACACGTAGATCTTGAACTGCTTAAACTCCTATTTTAATTGTGCTGTGATAGTATGAATGTCTGCTAATGTATTAGCATTAACTCTTATTATACGTATGGCTAATCTTCCTTTGTACGAAACCAATTGTGTCGTTCATGTTTTCAACACCATAGCCTTCCTTATAACCCCGCTCCTGTTTCACCTATTTACTTTAAAACCAAATCAAGTAGAAATAAATTAAATGATCAACGCAGTTTAATATACAGTTTAATTAGAGGTAAGATGAATTTGAGAGGTAGAATTTTGCTACGACTGTGAAAAATCGAATGATCTCGGGAGCCAGCTGAACTGGCGGGCCGTATACTAAGAGTCAATCTAAAAAGCGTATGTGTGCAAGTTCATTCACTTGTATTTTGTATGAAGATGAAGGTACTGAAAAGTACCAAGAGCTATAGTGTATAGTTCGGGAATGGGCGCTGCAGAAATTATTATAATTATTATTATTATAATCATTATTATTATTATTATTAATTATTAATATCGTTATCCTTATTACTTTTACTCCTGACCCATATTGGATACTTACGCCTTGCTCTCCGCGCAATCTCCCACATGACCAGGCCAAAAGCGTAGACATCCACATACTTGAAGGACTCAAAGAAATCAGGCTTCAGCTCCTTGTTAAGAACCTCAGGCGCCATGTAGCGTTTGGTGCCCACAAGCTGAAACAACACAGAGACATTAGCACATTTTCAGGCTGCACAATAACATCAGTCATGTTTGGCTATCTGACTATGATCAGTCAGTTTTGATTTCGCATTACCCATGAGAAGAAAAGTAAAGACAAAATACATAATTTTTTAAAACTGAACACTTACATCAAGGTATTAACTAACCATCACAGGATCAGATAAAAGAGATGCATACTTTTTACGAGTTATTATTTTCTTTCGCCATACGGATTAAATTAGAGAGCATGTTGTGAAAAAAAAATCATCACAACCAAGCAACCACATAGAGAGAAACAGACGAGTAGTTTCAGCTTCAATTTCCTCATTTCAACTTGAACAGACAGAAGTATCAGCATTCAAACTTTGCTTGTTGATGAAAGTTTGTATTTTCTTAATTAACTGCTATAATAAAAAGGTTCAAAATTTTTCAAATGTGCAACTCTATAGCTGAAGTCTCTCCCATTCCTCCTCCTCCTTTCAAAATCAATAAGCTAAAGAAGGAAAAGACCAAGCCTTAGAAATATCCACAAGATCCCGACAGACTCTTGGTGACCACCTAGGGACTCATGACCCAGTTTGGAAACAAGAGCCAAATATCCAAGACTTAGTTTTCCTGCTCACTCTACTAATCGCTCACACCTTCTAATGACCAACATCATTTCTTCAGCTCCTTCACCAGTGTCTTAGTACCAGACTTTAGATTAGTTTTAGTAAGAGTTTAAAGGCCCTTGCAACACAATAAGGTCATACAGGTGTGGAAGATTAGAGGTATTACAAGAGAGTAAAATACACCAAAAAAAAGGAAGAGAGATCAGGACGATACATGCTTGATAGGAAAGAAGGAGCAAACCCAATCAGAGCACCCACCAACCACACGCGGTTCGAGACCCAGCCCGTAAACCACAGCAGTAAATTCATGAACCAGTTCTAGTTTCCCCACTCACTCTCCTAATCCCTCCCTCCACTTAGGCCATTCCCTTGTTCTCCTGCCAAACTCACCAGTTTCTCAGGGGCAGCATCCAACTTGACATCACCACGCACTGCATGACCCAGGTCCCCAATACAGCACTGGCCATTGGACTTCACCAGGATATTTTTCGTCTTTATGTCTCTGCAAAAAGTCAAAGATCTTCACTCAATTTCGTTAAGTTTTTACAGAACTTTTAGTCTCAACAGGGTGTTCTGTTTCTCTCGGACAAATACTGAAATCTGTATATGTTTTCATTATGCAATGCAAAAGACAAAAAATCTAAAGGAGGAAGCATATTGCTTATGTAATGGTCTAGTATAAGACATAAGGAAATATAGAAGAGGCATTAATAGGTGAACAAGTATGGCCTTTCAAAACACCTGTGATAATGAGACAACTGAGTTCTAGCTTACAAGAAGTATGACGAACAATTTTTTAAAAGCCACATTTTTTTTTCCTGAACACATCAGCGCAATAGCAGCTCTTTCTTTTAACACTGAACAGAAGAAAAAAGAGCAAACACCGCAAAACCCACCAACACCCACTGAGAGTGAGCCCTTACCCTCAGGTGCAAAAAAAACATTGCAGTTAAAGAGTGGAACAAACACCAGTTTCAGAAAAGACAGGACAAGAAACACAACATGCGGGCAGTGATGAGAAACCAAAGACAAACTTCAGAAAAACACAAAAAAAGAACAGTGACTGACAAAAATTAACAAAATGGCAAGAAAAGGACCACAGTGGAAGACATCACAGCCCGAATAATGGAAAAGAACATAAGACAATCGATCTTCTTCAATTAAACGAAAAAGTCATAACAGATTAACCTGTGAGTGAACACGTAACTATAGCATCTCAATTGAAAGAGCTGCACAAGTGGCCTACCATAGAAAACTGCATCTTCCCGTAACCTCAATAGTAACAAAGGATGTAAAAGTAAAAGAAAAACACATATACAAAACTGAGAAATAAAGATAGGAACCTGTGCGCTATAGCTGGCTTCCCGTGTCTCCCAGTGCCCTCCTTGATCTCCGTGTGTAGATGTGCCAAGCCCGCTGAGGCTGAGTGTGCAAGGATCAGCATCTCCTCCATGTCAATATCGCTGCACTGTAACGCAAGGCACAGACATTACATTTTCACATTCCAGAAGATTCCACAGCACAAAAAAGGTCTCATCATTTCTTCTTCTAACTAGACCCAAAAAATTCAACCTATAAACTTAACACTTTCAGCAATCCGAAACAAAACTTAACCCATAGTCAGAAACACATACACCATAACTTTTCCTTTGAATATTAAACTGCCGCAATACAAGATAGTTTGTTTCTCGTCAGTAAGCAAAAACAAACTGAGAAAAAATCAAGATTAAAGAACGAATGCAGCAAAAAACTTACTCACAACAACATAAAATGATGACATAAAGCTGTACATCCCAAAATACACTTGAGCTTCCATAAACCACCAGTAATGTACCAGTTACTAACTACTGCTATACAAGTAACAACAACATAACACATTTCAAAGCTCCTAAATTCAAAACATTTCTGGAAACTACCCTACTCTCTATCTCTAAAGTCAGCTGTTCATGCAGTTTATAAGTTTAAGGTGAACAGACACTATTACAACCACAGTCGGCAACAAACAGACCAGAATGAAAAAATTATTTCAAAAACTTTTTAAAAATGTTTTAAAGACTTCATTTGAGCAATCATCAACCAAAAACTTACCTGCAGGTAATCGTAAAGGGAGCCGTTCTCGTGATAGTGCACTATGAGTAGATTGTGCGTACAGGAGTTCATGCCCACCGTGTCGGAGGCGTAGTAGCCCAGGATGTTCTCGTGTCGCAGCATCCCCGTGTTGTAGATCTCCGTCTCCTGGTTCCAGCTGGTCTCCTCCAGGGAGGTGAAGACTTTTACTGCCACATCTTCGTCAAGCCAGACGCCGCGCCACACAGCACCAAACCGACCCTTACCTAAAACATTAGACACATATACCCTTAGAGACAAGCACTTAGAATTACAGTTGAACATGCTCTAAGAGTACCAGCCACCTGTCCACAACAATCATGTGTACATTTTTACTAAGAATTTTACAGCACTTGCAACAAAATACGCTCAAACAAGTGCCTTAGAATAGAATATAAAAAACAGAACAGTGTTGAAGCTTTCAGTCAGTGATAAGGCTTTGAAACACATGAATGAGCAATATGAATAAGAAATCCTCAGACTTGAAAGTCTGCAACACCAGTATTCAACCAGAATAAAACTGATTTTATTTTTTCAATATCTTATCAAGAGACTGTACTTTGATGCTCACAGAAATTTCCCAATTGACTTACCTATCCTCTCCTTGTAGGTGATGTGTTGGCCTACTGTCCGACGCACCAGTGTTGGCCGACCGGAACCACTGCCAGCTGACCATTGATCCTGCAACACAGATCATAACATTCAGGTCAAAAGTACTGTTGTACTAAATATGCCAAAACACACTAGGAAATTAGAAATTGAAATTCTACCAAGCCTGCTGATACCATATTGAAAAAGACTAGTTATACATGTGCAGGTCAAGCAATAAGTACATGACAGGAAAATATTGCTCACTTCTCGTTACTGAGTTTTAAAATACTTAATTATTATCGTAAACATGTCCAAATATTTCAGATTTCATATATATTATATATATATATATATATATATACATATATACATATATATATATATATATATATATATATATATATATATATATATATATATATATATATATATATATATACACATATATGAAAATGGTTCCAACAAACAAATTTTAGAAAAACATTATTCCAGTGGAATGAAATGTAGAACACATCTGACTGAATTGAATCCCTGAGTCAAGCTTAATTTGGAGTTTACAGGACAAAGAGTGTCTTCTCTCTTCCTTTCTGTGAATCAAATCAAAATTTTGTAAACTGGAATGGAATTTTTAAACAAATTTTTAGGCTCTGCATATAGCCAGATACTTGACTGATATTTCCAGTGGTCTAAGAAATGTACCTGGTAGCCTTTCCCTGACAAGTCTTCCTCCAGAAGTCTGGCCTCGGGAGCCATGAAAAGGCTGCGCTCTCTGCGCTTGCGCAAGTGTCGCTGGATCAACACAATGATGAAGAACACGACAACACATAAGAGTAAGACACCGGCTGCAGATGCAATGATGATGGATGTTGAGTCCAGAGTATCGTCTCCTCCTGTAGGTGAACACAGAGGAAAGTGATGAGTACAACTATGGTTTTATTCAATTACAGTGTCAGCCAAGATGACTGACGTGAGTACAACTTTACTCCATCTCTACTTAGTCGTGGGACATCAGGAGGAAAAAAACGTCAGATTTTAAATGAGACGTCTGAGAAAGACTATGGTTTATTGTATATTTTTTTTCAGTTTCAGAAAGATTTATGGCACTTGCAACACCAACAAGTCATTTAAGTGCCAAATATTAAAGGTGTTACTAGAGAGAATGGAAGGAGGTTTGAGTCTGAGTAAAGAAATACACATCTACCCAATTGTGGACACAGAGGTCGAGAAAAAGAAATTAGGACAGAAACAACAAAGAGGAAAAAAAGCAAGACTTGCAAGTGGCATCCTCCAACCACCAGGAAGAAGAAAAAAAAGTTGACCTCTTCTTAGAGACAAAGACATCAGCCAGAGGGTCATGGCTTCACATGGCTTCAACAGAGGTCAACATTTGAACCGCGGCACAAAAGGCTAAAGATAACCAGCCAACAGGACAGGAGAGTCAAGATCAGTCTCAAGAAGTAAGAAAGAGACAAAGCAAGAAAGGCATATAAGCAAAATCTGAAAAGACGAAAGACGGCACCGCAGAGCATAGAATAACAACGGATTCCATGTAGTCACTGCAACCGACATGCATTAGTCAAGCAGTCACATGCTTGATCACAAAATTTTAAAGAATAATATTATTGTCTGTTGAGACACAACGGTGAATATAAGAATATAAGTTATAACTACAGACCAAACAAATTGTATTTGGACAAAGAGAGACAAGGGACAGATAACAATGGGGAAGCTCTGAAGGGTTGTCAAACTGTGGTCAACATGATAAGAGGCACCTTTAGCCAGGAGCAGATTAGGACAATACAAACATTGATAAAAGAAGAAGGTGAAGACCAACACTTGTGGCCCTTAACCACTTGTGGAAGTTAGACAGAGAAAGGAAAGTTGGGAAAGAAGTAAGAGAAAGAAGGGAAAAGCAGGAAATTAGTAAGGGAAAAGAGGGAAATACAGGAAAGAAGTAAGTGAAAAGAAAGGGACAATTTTAGGGAAGAAGTGAGGTATATCATAATATTAAGTAAAAATCAGTATCTACAATTTAATACTTCTTGGAGCATCTATTTTCTTCTTTACCAAGGTGGTTTTATTTCATTTATGTATGACACTGTATCAAATTATTTTTGCGTAGAAGAGAAGAACTAGAATGACTTAGCGAAGGCGGTAAAAACCTGATCACTAGAACATTCTTCCTGTAACTAAGAGAGTTCTACCATTTCATGCACCAAGAACAGACTAGGATAATAATAAATTAGAATAGAAGTAGTATAAGGAACTGACCACACTACACTGCCACACCCACCAAATGCCTGCATCACTTCAGGGACAAGACCGAAAAAATAAAAAATGAGAAGAAAAAAAGATCGGTCAGTTGAGAGTTGGGTGTGTCCACAGTCCACAGCACACTATCACCCTCCAGCCACTCTGTAAGAACCCTTCCCAACGATACAAGTCCATACCTAAGTACACATTCTCTTCCACATACTCTTTCCCCCAAGAGGTTGCGAGGGACCTACTAATAGTTCTCGGGTCCCACCATCAGAAGGCATAGGTCCCTCACTTGTGAAGTGCCACTCCTAGTCCATAAGCTCTCTCCCATACTCTCTTTGTGTTCTGCACCCATTCTCTTTCTCGGGCTGATGTGTCAATAACCTCAGAAGGTCTACAGCTCTTCGAAAGAGCTACTTCTGTCCAGCAGGTCATTGGCCTCTTACCAAAAAAACAAAAAAAATGAAACAACAAAATGTGTGGTTGGAGTTTGCTTTGGTGGGGTCTGCTCCTTCTCTTTTATCAAACATCTAGTGCCTTTATCTCTTCTTCTTTTCTTTGCATGTTGGCCTCTTACAACACCTTTAACCTTCAGCACTTACATGACCTCCTTGTGCAGAAAGTATCGTAAAACTCTTACTAAACAACAAAAACAAGGACAAAACGTACCCTCTCCCCCGACGACGGAGGGCAGCGTAGGTTGTAGGTGTTGGTTGCACAGGTTGGTGTCGCAGCACTTGAAGGCGCTGTACTTGGACATCTTGGACTTGCAGTTGAGGGCCGACTGGTCCTCCAGGAAGCAGTTCCGCACCACATGTTTGGTGATGGGGTCCTCGTACGCATAGCACTGAAGACGGGTAGGAGAGTGAGGGAGTGGTGATAAGTTTTAGTTAGTGTTTTAAAGACACTTGCAATAAAATAAGGTCAAACAAGTGCCGATGATTAGAGGTGTTAAAAGAGAGTACCAAACACAAAAAAGAAAGGAGAAATAAGAACGATAGATTTTTTATAGGAAAGAAGGGAGTGGTGATAAGTTTTAGTAAGTGTTTTATGGCACATGCAACACAATAAAGTCATACAAATCCTGAAGATTAGAGGTGTTACAAGAGAGTAACAAACACTAAATGAAGGATAGATAACAACGGTAGATGTTTGACAGGACAGAAGGAGAAAACCTTACCAGAGCACCCACCAACGACCCACTGATCATAAATAAAAGGTATCTTTATACCAATTGCCTAGTGTAAGACTCCGCCCTGCGCTATTTTCATTTTAGTAAGTGGTTTACAGCACTTGCAACACAATAAGGTCATATAAGTGCTGAAGATTAAAGGTGTTACAAGAGAGTAACAAACACAAAAAAGAAGGAGGAGTGATAAGGACGGTAGATGTTTGACAGGAAAGAAGGAGCAGATCACACCAGAGCACCCGTTAACCACCCACTGCACCACTTTGAAAAGTGATGTATGAGAGAGTTTTACACAAAGCAGTCAACATAATTGTAAATTGTAAATGTTATACAGTCGAGATTGGTCCGATATTGGTCACACCTTGTGGAAGAGATAAGGTTGTCTTAGGCAGGTGAACGTCTTAGACAGTGTTATTATAATATAATAAAAAACACAAGGGAGGAAGTTCAGAGTGGTAGTTTGTACAACAATGACCGGCTTAGACAGGTGGCCGCTAGAGCAGGCTCTCTTGTACTTCAGTTTTCAAATACAAAAAAAAATGGTTCTGACAAATACATTTTAGAAAAATATATAATTCCAGGGAAATGAAATGTAGAACACATATCTGACCGAATCATCATGTCAAGCTTAATTTGACACTTGCAGGAAAAATAATGGGTGGGGAGTTTAGGGGGTTTTTTGGTCTCTTTTCTTAGTATTAAATTGAATTTATTTTCAACTGGTATAAAACATTTCTGGTGATATTTTGGGCCTTATCTTGATATTTGACACATACCCCCGTACAACCCACACTGAGAAGGATGTAATGTCCTTGCAGACTGGCGGATACATTTGACCAAAAAAACCTCCCCATGCAGAAATCGAGATAATATAAACAAGGTAGGCCTACCAAGCCAATAGAACAAAATGTACTATGAAAATAGAAGAAGCAACCAAACCTGGCACCCCCCTCCCCAACCTTCAAACCAACCAAAGGAATATCCAGATAAAAAACAAGACGCCAAACAGATAAAACAATAATTAAAAGCAAGAGGGAAGAACCCCCCCCCTCCC
>NW_004797398.1:1122530-1123594 GCF_000002075.1 Aplysia californica
CCCCCCCACACACACACACACACCACAACCACACAGAGGAATCGAACTCATGTCTCGTGCATGTGGCTGCCAAGTGGTTAACCACTAGACCACAGACACCGGCTCAGTACTAGATTAGGGTAACATATTTATGACTTATAAAAAGTAAAAGGAGCAGGCAACAGCGCTCCAGGGGAGAGAAGGGCTGCCTAAATCGCTAATTCAGAATTACAAAGTTTAATCTGCACAGTACCTAGTTTTTAGAAATTTGACGTAAAAGATTTTGAGTATCACATCATGTGAAGCTTTTTAAAAAATTAATTTTTTAAATATCTTGATAACGACTCCCAGTATAATCTTGCGATTTTGATAGAGCAGGTAGAGCATTTGATTTCTGAACTCATGGTCTTAGTAACTCAAAAGGGACAAAAATGTCAAATAGAACTTTGTAATTCTGAGGTAGCGAAATACCTCACCTGCTGTCTCTGATAGATTACACAGCAAACAGCAACAACGACAACTAGAACAACATCAACACTACCAACAATACCAGCAACAAAAGAAGATGACATTTTCGAGCAATCCAAAAGACAAAATCTACATATTCGAATGTAGCATTTCTGCGGCTAAACAACAACAAAAACCCACAAAAAAGCATCAACAACTCAAATTCACAACAGTGAAAGATGGCAGCAGTAAAAGCCACAACAACAACAAACAACAAACAAATAAATAAACTAATAAACAAACAAACAAACAAACAAAACAAAACAAGATAAAAACAGAATACGAACAGACAGGCACAGCACACGAGAAATTTTCAAAATATACGTACCTTTCCCGTGGTATTGCAGTGGTTAGCCTGGCTACAAGTGGGTGGGTCACACACGCACTGGATCTCTTGTTTCTTGTCGGGGTCCGACATGTTGGTGCTAGAGTACGCCGGCCCGCCTGAGGGAGACACAATAATAACAACAATATAAGCATAATGATAGTCATAACGATATTGCCACAGTGACCGACGACGATAGCGATGATGATGATGATGATGATGATGATGATGATGATGATGATGATGATGATGA
>NW_004797398.1:1130146-1132646 GCF_000002075.1 Aplysia californica
TGTGTGTGTGTGTGTGAGTGTGTGTGTGTGTGTGCGTGTGTGTGCGTGTGTGTGTGTGTGTATGTGTGTGTGTCTGTGTGTGGGGGTGGGTGTGTGGGTGTGTATGTGTGTCAGTGTGTGTATGTGTGAATGCCTGAGTGTGGAAAGAGGAGGGGGGAGGCAGTCTTCTGCAAAATGAGTGCGTATGTATACATTTATAAGTGTGTCTAGACGAAATATTATGTGCATTAGAGTAAATAGTGAACTATATCTGCTCTTTTCCCATATTATTTCCAAGTTTCTCTTGCCCCTACTTCTTCCCTGCAAAATGTGGCCGTTACAGAACTGATTGGTATGTGAACAGCAACACAAAGAAATGTACATTGCATGCGTTTAGGAGTATGATTCACATGCTTTCACATGTATGTATTCACAAACATGCACACATGCTAGCGCAATACACCACACACAAGCATGCGTACACATGCACGCGCACGCACGTATGATGTACCACTAAATCTCCTCACTCAACCTCACATGTTTTCATGTGTGCACACGTGTGCGTGCGTGTTTGAGAATCTTTATTTTGAGATAGCTTTCCTCGCAGCTCACATCTGCCTGGCAGTTTTATGATCCTCCAAAAATACATATTTCATTGCTCACGTCCACACTTGCACTGCACACCTGCACATTATCCGCAAACCTGTTTTAGTTTTAGTAAAAGTTTTACGGCACTTGCAACACAAATAAGTCAGGTAAGTGCGGACGGAAGATTAGAGGTGTGTCTACAGAGCAACATACTACACAGAAAAGAAGGATAGACAAGGAAGATAGATCTTTGATAGGAAAAGGAGCAAACCACACCGGATAGCGCCTACCAACCAGTCACGCACACCTGTATACATAACTGATGAAGATGAAATGTGCTCGCAAGATAGGCCTTCAAACGGACAAATATACGGACGAGAGAGCAACCAAACAGAGACTGGAAAAAAACAAAATAATAACGGATTGATGGGGGTAGGATGTGTCGCCATAATAACGGGTACTTTTTGCAGCAAACAAATTAGGATAACGTAATTAGTAGCACTGGTGGTGGGCCGAGGGTTTAGCTGGGGGAAAGCTTTGTGGGTGGGCTACTTCTGTATTTACCACGGCGCCGTCTGAATTGTGTTAGGAAAAAGCAACGCCATGAAGACAGGCGGTGTTAATACTGCCAGTAATTCAGTGCAAGGAAGAAGTGTAGGGGCCAGGAGCCGCGCCTTTGAACCACCCAAGCGCGAGAGAAAAGGTGACGAAGGGGAAGAGGAAGGACGGACGGACGGACGGACGGACGGACGGACGGACGGACAGACAGACAGACAGACAGACAGACAGACAGACAGACAGACAGACAGACAGACATTCACACAGACAGACCGACGGAAGGATACAGACAGACATAATAAACGTGCCAGTCGGTCTTATTTGTAAGGGGTGCCTCTATCTGTATTATTATAGTGCAAGACAACCTGTTCATGGAAAGAAGTAGAGCATACTACCAGAGTCTCAAGTCGTTGAAGCTTTAGCTTTCGTAAGAGATTGACGCAGCTTGTAACACATTTTGGTCATACTCGTGCCGAAGTTACAAGTGTTACAAAAGACTAAAAGAGTAACATAAAAAGAAGAAAATAAAAGGAGAAAAGATGAGGACGACAGAATGTTTGAAGGGAAAGAAGGGGCAAACCACACCACAGCACCCGTCAAGCACTCACAAAGAGACTGTAGACGAACAATACGGCGTTGGTAAAAAAAAAATGTTTAAGTTTCACCATGTTATATTTTTTAAAAGGGAGAAATCTTGACCTACTCAATGCAACATGTCGTATAATTTAAGTTAAAAGACCATCCAAAAATCTAGCCAAACCCCCACAACGTACTGTCAGAGGCAAATGTACCAATCCCTAAATTTTGAATTCTCAATAGATTGAACAAAATTTGATCCGAGTTCAGAAAACAGCATCCACATTCAAGACATCAGAATATCTCAATAAGTCCCCTGGTAACAAAACGACATTATCCTGGATGCCGTATTCAGCACAGCGCGGGAAACCATCCTGGGACACAGATCCACAATCGGACAACAGAGCGTCTGATGACTTCCAGATCCCAGACAGGAAAAAATAAGGGGGGGGGGGGGGGGGGGGCGGATAAAAACTTATTAATTCAAAAGCACGAAAATCTTTCCCAGCGGTGCCCCGTTCTTGACCGGCAGCACATTCTAGAACGTCTTTAGCACCGAGAGACCGGATTACTTCCACAATAAAACATAAAAATAAATAAAAACGGAGCGTGACAGTAATCCAGACGGCGAGATACAGCACGCGCTATTTGTCGCGGGATAGTCAGTCAGCCCTACAGGGCCACACAACAGAGCCAGAGAAAGCCCCGAGTGGATTTCTCACACATCGTCCTTACCCCAGAACACACAGAAGACGTCAGACGGACGAGGCAGCGATGTTGTTTGTAGTATAGCACAGCC
>NW_004797398.1:1135146-1136655 GCF_000002075.1 Aplysia californica
ACTCGATACCACCAGTCCTGAGATAAAAAATTGAAAAAGAAAGAAACTAAAAACCATCCACCGATCGCTGCCATACGAACGAGAAATCGCAGCCGGTTCTTGGCATTAGAGGCACGTCCTTTCCCTACGCCCAGGCTAACGAGCCCCCAGTCAGATAAACAAACACTGCAGCAGAATCTGCTGGAAAGAAGACTGCCGCACGAGTGACTTAGATTTTCCACCCCTCTTTGGCGAGGTTTCAACGCGTTGATCATCGATAGCAAATGTTTTTTGGTTTGTTTTTTTCAAAGTTTTAGTAAGAGTTTTACGGCACTTGCAACACAAAGCAGTCATATAACAGCCGGAGAATAGAGGTGTTACAAGAGAGTAACATACCCCAAAAAGGAGAGATAAGGACGATAGGTGTTGGATAGGAAAGAAGGAGCAAACCACACTAGGGCACCCGCCAACCACCCACCAAATGTTTTTTACACCCCCAGAAGACAGTATTTAGTAACTTGTACTCAGCGCACACTGCCAATCGAACTGATTTGGTTGAGTCGGGGCC
The DNA here is from genome assembly GCF_000002075.1 of Aplysia californica. NCBI lineage: Eukaryota > Metazoa > Mollusca > Gastropoda > Aplysiida > Aplysiidae > Aplysia > Aplysia californica. The sequence goes on from NW_004797398.1 coordinate 1,135,694, forward strand.
AGCTACAGTCCCTTTCATACTTCATGGACGCGGCAAAAGTTGTCATTTTGACAATTTTTATTTATCCATTTGTTTAAAGTGCTTTGCGGCGCTCGCAACTGCATAAGGTCATATGAGCGCGCGAGACACATTAAATATTTTCAGTTGGTAAGAAATTTTGAATTTTGCCCAGGTGGCGGCCAAAGCCTACTGTTGTCGATTTGGGACCACTAAGGAATCTTTACCGAGCGCAACCTGGACACGGGACCTCCGAGATTTTTCGCCCTTGTCCGAGAACGCTGGGTGTAGATCTTTCCTACCATAAGATCAGGGGTGTGGCTGAAAGACAGTAGTGAGAAGGGGCTAGGGGGTAGCAGTAGAAAGGCTGCAGAAAGAGGAGCCCAGAGGAGGGGGCAAATGAGGTGAAAGGGTGGGGGCAGAAAGAGGGGGCAAAACCAGACGACAAAACATAGCTAGAGAGCAGGAAAGGATGTGAAAGGAGACAATTTTAAAGAAGAAAAATTTCCGTCGCTATCCGGTTAACCTCTAGGCCACGAGAGCCTCTTGATAAAATTCGATTGAGATCGATAAATTCGATAGTGACCTTCGAAATAAAAAACGCTTACATATTTTCCAAGGCGACCAGGGAATCGAATAGGTCGTGTTGTACCAAAAAGGTAGCTTTTGCCCCTCCATGGAGGAATATCTGGACAGCCCCGACACAGTTCGATTGGATCCGATTTAAAGTGTTCACTAGAATAAGAGGAAAGCAAGCTTTTTCGGATTTGCCTATTACATACCATGACCGACTCGCTATGAGAGGGGTGCTACACGCAATGAAATACGGATACATGTACATGCATTATCTTCTCTGCACCGGGAACGAATTTACGTGTGTCTCTGTTTGTGTGTGTGTGTGTGTGTGTGTGTGTGTGTGTGTGTGTGTGTGTGTGTGTGTGTGTGTGTGTGTGTGTGTGTGTGTT
>NW_004797398.1:1139826-1141077 GCF_000002075.1 Aplysia californica
ACGTCTCTCTCTCTCTCTCTCTCTCTCTCTCTCTTTCTCTCGTTCTTTCTTTCTAGCTTTTTTTTTTCAGTGTTTACGGCGCTCGCAACTACATAAGGTAGTCATATGAGCGCGCCGAACACAATTTTTTTTTTTTAATTCAGTTTGGTAGGAATTAATTTTGAATTTTATCCGGGTGGCGATTTTGGACCACCAAGGGATCTTTAATGTGCGCAACTTGGACACGGGACTTCTGAGAATTTTCACCCTTATCCGAGAAGGCTAGGTGTTAGTTCTTGCCTACCCTAAGATCATGGGTTTGGCTGAAAGACAGTTGTAAGAAGAAGCAAAGGAGTAGCAGTAGAAAGGCTGCGGAAACGGAAAGAGTCAGGAGACGAGAGGAGGGGTAAAAGGGGCTGGGGGCAGAAAGTGGAGACGAAAGCAGGCGACAAAATATGGTTCGGGAGCAGAAAAAGGAGGCGAAAAGACAAAATTTCAGAGAATAAAATTTTCCGAGGCTGTCAGGTTTCGAAACTGGGATCTATGGAATGAGGGGTCAACACTGTAACCCCGAGACCGCAAGAGCCACCCCCCCCCCCTTTTCTAGCTTTATCTCGGGCTCTCTCTCTGATTTATCGCCATATCTCTCTGTGTGTGTGTGTGTGTGTGTGTGTGTGTGTGTGTGTGTGTGTGTGTGTGTGTGTGTGTGTGTGTGTGTGTGCCTGTGTGTGTATGTGTGTGTTTGTTTGTGTTTGTATACGTGGGAGTTCTGAAACGGGGTACATCAAGACTTACAGTGACGCTGAAAAAGAACACTTAAAACGAAAAGGAAAAAGTTTTAAAAACAACCGAAATCAAGCTTACGGACAAGGTACACTAATACTTACCAGATCAAACTATCTGAACACACCACCAGGAAGAATTTGTCCTCACGATCAAAATCAACATCCAAAAAATTATTCGCTAAAAAACAATCCCTCGCTGAAATAGGATAATCCACTTCTCGCCGCACTTTCACAAAAATAACCCCGTCTCCGTCTCGGCTTGCTCGCGCCTGACACCTAAACCGTTAGGAAACTACACTTCAAAACACCGATATTTAGCCGCTAAACTCCCAGCAACGAGACGTCGCCAAATCTGGCAAGCCTGCAGAAACAGCCGGCGGCGTCGGTGGGCCACCCATGGCGCGCTGTACCTCCCGCTTCCATCACCTTCATTACCCATCTACTCGACGCGAACACCCTACACCGCGACTGTCGTAAATTCTCCCAT
>NW_004797398.1:1141177-1142331 GCF_000002075.1 Aplysia californica
TGTCTCTGTCTGTCTGTCTGTCTGTCTGTCTGTCTGTCTGTCTGTCTGTCTGTCTGTCTGTCTGTCTGTCTGTCTTTGCCTCTCTATCTCTCAATAACAGAAATAGTGAGGCCAAAAAAATATTTAAAAAGAAGAAGAAACAAAACCCCGCAGTGTAGGAAGGTTTCGTTTAGGCCACATCCCGAGGGACGTGGATTGAACACAAGCAGAAAGACCCCCAGGTGCGCCCAGCTCACCCACTGTTTGCTTTCTAACGTAGCTCCCTATCAACGACCGGGACGCACTCACTTCCACTTAAGCAGCCCAGCACGCGCCGACACCTATGTCAGCAGCATACGAGCCAGGCTTCCTTCGTCTTACTTTTTTTAAGTTTTAGTATGAGTTTTACGGCATTTGCAACACACACACACACACACACACACACACACACACACACACACACACACACAAACAGGTCATATCATATGTCATGTAAGTGCCGAAGATTAGAGGTGTTACTTGACCGTCTTAGTTTTAGTATGAGTTCTAAGGCACTTGCAACACAAATACAAAGTAAGTCATATAAGTGCCTAAGATTTGAGGTGTTAGTAGGCAGCAACATACAAATAAAAGAATGAGGAAACATAAGGGAGATAGTATGTTTGATACGCGCAACCCACACAATAGCGGATTCGACCTCGCACACCCGACTAGTTTTAAAGAAATGGCTATCCCAATTAAAGAGAGAAGGCATCAGACACACTGACACATTAGCCGCCATGACGTCACGTCAGTGCACTTATTTATTCAAATAATATTTCGAGGGACAAGCTATCGGGAAAGAGGACAGGACACGGAGATTGGCAGTGACTTTCAGGAGCTAAAAGAAGCACAACGTACAACGTCCTACTGTTTGGACATGGTCAAGTATCAGCTGTCGAGCAATCAACCCGTATCAAGTCTCTGACGGCACTCAATGAAGAAACGGCAGTTCATGAATCGTAATTTACAGCGAATTTGGCAAGAAGAGAATGCTTACATTTTTTTCTTTTTTTTAAACAACAGATACGGACACCAGTCGCTACGAAAATGTAAAAAATTCGAGCAGAGAAGACCAGCCCCTATGTATGTGTGTGTGTGTGTGTGTGTGTGTGTGTGTGTGTGTGTGTGTGTGT
>NW_004797398.1:1142431-1143523 GCF_000002075.1 Aplysia californica
ATGTGTGTAAAATATATTATTGAAAAGATCCCTTGTAGTTGTAGAACGTCGTACCCGACGGGCAATTGTTTAATGTTGCAGTTGCGGATGTGTTAGAACATCAATACGTTTCTGGAGGGACACGTATCTACACAAAGAAGGCGCGCTCCGTGCTCGTCAGTTGGCCAAAACTTTAAAACGTTGAGATTTACCACCCCCGATATTTTTTTTAAAACCAGGAAAGTAGTTCTTAACTTTCGAGGCGTCTCACAACAGGTCAGTCATCTGGAAACCTTGCCTATGGCCACTCAGTTTGCAGGCATGTGCACACAGACGTCGCAATATAAACATTAACCCGTATCTACTCAGTTGACAGCAGTTTGTATAATACATGTATACAGACATCGTAATCCATAGGTTTACCAGAATCTACTCTTTAGGTAGATGTTTGTAAATAGACATATATATATATATAGTTTAACCTGTACATCTAATAGGGCTGATTTTTTTTTTAATATAAATTGGCATACATGTACATGTATTGCCCCCCCCCCCCTTTTTTTTCAACCCCCGCACAAACACACACTTTAATCTCTTTCGGGTTACACATACCTTTAAATTTCAGTGGTCACGCGCTATTAAAAACACGTTCAGCGTGTGAACCCACGGGGGAGGGAGTCGTCGTGCAGCATAGGGCGGATTTCCGCGAGGAAACGGTTATGATGTGCGCTGCGGGCCATCATATTAATGACAAAAACACACGGTAAAAATTACGCCACATGAAGGAGGAGGAAAAAAAAACAACCCAAACAACCTGTACTTGTACACATACACAGGTCTCTCTGTCTGTGTCTGTGGCGGCGGCGGCGGCGGTGTCAGGGACGGCAGCAGGGGACCAAGACCACCTTTCGCGTGTCGGGTCGGGTCGACGATCAATCAACGCGATGGATGCTAAATCGGTATATCACACGTCTTGTGCCGTGCAGTGCAGTCTAGATTATCTTTTTTCTTATCTTTTCTGTTTTGTTTCGTTTCGTTTTTATTTGTTTGGGTTTGTTGGTTTGTTTTTTTTACTTCCCTTTCAGAAGTTGTTAGTTTTTGGTTGTTTTTTTT
>NW_004797398.1:1144097-1145312 GCF_000002075.1 Aplysia californica
AACAAACATAAAAAAGAAGGAGGGGGAGATAAGGATGATAGATGTTTGATAGGAAAGAAGGAGCAAACCACACCGGAGCACCCACCAACCACCCACAGTAAGAGTTTTACGGCACTTGCAACATAAATACACAAATTGGACATATACCTGCCAGATTATACGTTTTACTACTCATTAAGAGTGGCATCCAAAGAAAAGAAGGAGGGGGCAACATGGGGACAATAGAACGACAGGAAAGAAGGAGCAAACCACACCAGAGCGCCCGCCAGTTCAGCTTTAGTAAGGGCTTTACGCCACTTGCAACACAATAAGGTCATATTAGTGCCTAAGATTAGAGGTGTTACAAGAGAATAACAAACACAAAAAAAGAAGGAGGGGAGAAAAAGACGATAGATGTTTGATAGGAAAGAAGAAGCAAACCATACCAGAGAACCCGCCAACCACTCACGATTAGAGGTGTTACTAGAGAATAACATAAATACACAGAAAAAAAATGAGGAGAGATTAGAGGTGTTACATGAGAGTAACAAACACAAAAAGGAGAGATAAGGACCACCAATGTTTGATAGGAAAGAAGGAGCAAACCACACCAGAGCACTCGACAACCACATACATAAATATATACTCTGGTCTGAGCCTTCAAAGTCTTAGCTAAAAACTGCCAAAACTGTCAGACAGAATATTGTAATTTTGAGGTAGCAAAGAGGCGAACAAAATTATTTTATAAACAATACGCAAAATTAAAATTCATGTAGCAGAATAATCAAATATTACTTTGGCAAACAATGTCCACATATAGAAAGGGATGGGGTATGAAGAAAAAGAATAAGCAATCCAAACCAAATTCTCTGTCCGGCAAAAGGGAAAGAAAGTTTTTTTTTATAGTACAGAGTTTTACGGCGCTCGCAACTGCATGAGGTCATATGAGCGCCAATGGGTGGGTGTCAACAGAGAAGTCTTGACAGGGAATCAGACTGCTCACATCTCTAGCTGTTGAGCACAACGTCTGCTTCGACTATCAAGGCACCCCGGAAATAGCAGGTCACAAGAGAGTGACAAACATACAAGTAACAAAAGAAGCAGAGGAAAAATGACAATAGTACGGATCAGGAAAGAAAAAGCAGCAGTTCCCTGTTGTAGTTCAGGCACAGTTATGAGCGTGAGATGAGTCAGCCCATTTACAATTCTACTATGCTTGAACGAGAAATGCCCCCC
>NW_004797398.1:1145784-1147204 GCF_000002075.1 Aplysia californica
GAAGAACGGGGGGTGGGGGGGGGGCAACACATGTGTACAGCAACACTGACCCCGGTGGGCAGGCAATCCTGAACACCGTATCCAATCAGTCGACTAGCTCCAGGTGAAGCAAACAGGAAGTGGCGTCATCATACAAAGTGACCCGAGATCAAGAGCATTTGGACAGTTTCTATCGAATACTCGCTGAGAGATGAAACAATGTGTGCGTTGCAAATGTATATTTTGAGATATCTCTCTCTCTCTCTCTCTCTCTCTCTCTCTCTCTCTCTCTCTCTCTCTCTCCATCCATGCCCCCTCTCTCGCTCTCTCCTCCCTTTCTCCTCCTCCCCCTCCCCCCACCCCCCAAGTGGAACCTTGTTACCCCTCTGCTCTCAGCACATACGTATTCCTCCCTTACGCCAGTCCACCAGGCTGTATTAATAGGCGATTTGGGATGCCGGAACCACAAACACAACTCGCATGCGTGCTCGCTCCAAGGTGGCTTGCGTTACGCTCGCTGTTCGGGCACACAGCCTGCCCGGGTAGGAGGCAGAGCTCACAGTCAGATACACCCGCCCAGGAGTCTGCGTCAGATTATGGCCGCCCCAAGGTGGATGTAGAAGTAGAAGACGCATGGGCAACAAAGAAAAGGGTGTGTGTGAAAATTACGACCAGCAACTCGGAAGTATAGCGCTGTGAAGACCGCAATATTATTCTAATGTCTTCTCTTGTACCCATAATATCTTACTTTTACTTGTAATGCCTTATTGTGTTCAAATGTTCCTACACATATCACGATTACCATCATTGTTATCACTGTTTTCGTTTCAGCTATCGCTGTTGCAGAGTCAATATTATCATCATAGTTGGGCTATCATTGTCATTTCATTTCAATACTTTCTCAGGAATTTGTTTTCATCTATGGATGGAATTTTTTTTAAAATTCAATTGGGAGGGGAGGGGGTAAGAAATCACCCAAACAACATTACAAATATACGCATATTGGTGGTGGGAGGGGGGGGAGGGCTTTAAAAAATACGACCAAAAAAAAAAGACAGACAGACAGACACCTCTCAATCGGCTGTCTCCGACAGGGGGCTTCGGGGTAACATCAGTTCGCAGACTCGCAGGTAAACGATGTCTACATTAACTGGTAACCGGATCCCGCCGACAACTGGCTCCAAGCGCGCGCCACAGATCACGGATTAAAAACATCCTCGAGTTGGGGGCTCGCTCCCCGATCCCAGACAGAAATCGCGGATCGCTAGGACAACATAGAGCGAGATTAAGGCGAAAACTGGGTGTCTATTTCCGCCGATAGCCTGCGGGAATTACCTGCTGCTGCATAATACACAGTTACTTCTGATTTCTCCGCGAGACGGCGGCTGGCTTTTTATATTATATTATTCTTTATTTAGTTTTTTAATGAGGTTTTTGTTGT
>NW_004797398.1:1148917-1150411 GCF_000002075.1 Aplysia californica
GTTTGTTCGTGTGTCTGTTCGAGTGCATGCTTGAAGCTGACGAGTACGTCTACGTGCATGTAATTACTATGACGCAGCATATTTCTCTTTGTTGAGATCAATAAATTGTTGCCTTACTTTATCTTACATATCTTTCTCAGCCCCCCCCTACCCACACATACACATAAGCATGAACCACTCCCGGCTCCACGAACAAACGCAATCACATAATAGAGAGAAAAAAGAGTGGGGAGAGAGAAGGGGAGAGAGGGGGGAGAGAAAGGGGAGAGGGGAGAGAGAGAGAGAAGAGAGAGAGAGAGAGAGAGAGAGAGAGAGAGAGAGAGAGAGAGAATGTATGATGTGTATACTTTGAGCCTGAGCGTGCGCGAGTATAAAAATACATAGACGAAGACAGGAGAATATGTATATAATATAGACACTAGAAACCTGGTGGACAGGCAAGGGAAGGGGGAGAGAATAAGAAAAAGGAAGAAACAAGTCAGTATCAGACTTTAATAAGGCGCCAGGGGGCCGCAGCGGGGAGCCTGTTGTTCTAGGACAAGTGTGGAGCAGTCGTGGGGCCCGGGCAGGCCCAAATCTTGCGGCCAGCTGCGGCAGGTTCCCACAGAGACAGCGAGGCCGGGCGGAAATGTGGCCAAGATATCTGCCTGTGCCCCTCCTATCTCTCTTTCTCTCTCTCTCGAACTAGTGTCCTGTGCCCTACGACACATATTTACAACAGAAGCATTATGATAGCGTTTTGCCCGTTGTTTGTTTCACACGGATCTCAAAATAGAAACACGCGCGCACACAAACATACATACACACAGTATATATAATATATTATAAAAGCATTGTACATGTATACCGTATACACGTAAGTTATATATTAGTAATAAATCTAAACGCACACTCACACACAAACACACACACACACACACACACACATACATATAATGGGCGTTCTTAAAGAGATATCGATAAATACACAAAAAGGACGACTAAAAATACGAAGAATGATATAGATCCATTATACTGTGAATCAGTTCGATTGCGATACGTTCCATTTTGCCAGGAAGCAAACTATGACGACAGAGATAGTGGGAGGGGGGGAGAGTAGGAGGAGAAATAGATATGAGGTGATAGAAATAGAGGGAGGGACAGAGATAGTGGGGGGGGGGGGGGGAGAGAAAGAGCGGAAATTAGGCAACAGTGCCCATCACCTATCTCTCCTTTATCCAGAATGCCAAATCTGACTAAATATTTGATGACAGTCAGCCAGCCCGACAGAAAGCAAGATGGACAGCCAACCAGACAGACAGCCAGCAAGGCAATAACTCGAACCATATTTTAACAGGCAATCGGAACAATTTTAAATAAACCAAAAACTGACACAGTACATGTATTCGCGTCGTTTAGCAGGTGGATAAATAAATAAATCTTCACAAAAATAGACACACACACAGAGAGAGAGAGAGAGAGAGAGAGAGAGAGAGAGAGAGAGAGAGAGAGAGA
>NW_004797398.1:1152451-1156251 GCF_000002075.1 Aplysia californica
GAGAGAGAGAGAGAGAGAGAAAGAGGGGGGAGAGAAAGAGGGGCAGAGAGAAGGAGAGAAAGAGGGGGAAAGAGAGAGAGAGACAGAAAGTGGAGAGAGATAAAAGAGAGAAAGAGGAATGATAGAACAAGGGGTACACCGCACCTTCGAGTGGGGCCGCCGGGAGGCCAGTGAACATTGTTACTCTGGGCGGCCATCCGTGAACGCTCCTTTCTTCTGGCCCGGTGACCAGCGAGGGCTTTTCTCACCTGCGGCCCAGGCTTTGGGCCGGCTCCAGGTGACAGGAGTTAGCCTGCCGGACACTAGCACCGACCGACAAAGTGCTACTGTTTACACCAGCCCAAGCTTTTAGCGGCGCAATGCACTGGTCGCCTCAGCCCTGGCGCTTCGCTTTCTCTCCACAGAGTTTGTGAGTGCGGTTTAATACACTGGACAAAGAAGACTCAGGGGGGAGAAAAGTGGCTCCGGCTAGGGGATTTTCAGCCCAGGAAGTGACCAACAGGACGGTCAACATACTACATGGATCGAGGAATCACTCTTTCGCTATATGTGCTTTAGTTTGAGTTTGAGTAAAGACAGAAGAACATGAACACAATAACGGTCATGCAGTGCACGGAAGAAGCAAAACAGATCGACTGAACACAATAATACAGAAATATAAAAAAATTAAGTGGCGCCCTCTCCAACCACCCAAGTTTTAGTTTTAGCTGTAGTAAGCTTTACCAGACTTGCAACGCAAATATGTCGTATAAGTACCGAAAATTGAGGGTGTTACTAGAGTAACGTACAAAAGAAAAGAAGGAGAGACAATGACGATAGATATAATACATGACAGGAAAGAAGAAGCAAACCACACTAAAGCACCCGCCAACCACCCATGTTACGTGCGCAGCCAGAAGGTGTTTGGGTTTAAGAAAAGAGAAGCACATTGACATAATAGTAGTCATTTAGTGTTGGTAAAAAGAGAGATGAGAGTTTATTGAGACAAACTCACAGAAACATCAGAGGAGTAGTAAAAAAAAATGGAACCCACCAATGGCTCCCTCTCGCCTCTCCCGACCCAGCATGAGTTTGCTCCGTTATGTATTTTATTTTATAAGATACATGTATGTTCACATAGAGATAGAAAAAATAGAACAGAAACTCTGAGATAGATAGGTGGATATATATTTTTATGAATTGATGCAGAGAGAAAGAGAGAGGGAGTGGGAGTTGGGCTGCAGTGTACCGGTACTGAAAGTCGGAACTTCAACCACATTTCCCCTGAAACATAATAAATCAAAAGAAAACAAACAATTCAACAAGGGAGTAGACTAAGAGTTGACTTCGTCAGAAATCCGGGTATCCAACTACCACCCGTGGGTAAATTTTTAATGGTTTAATTCATTTCGATATGGAGAAAACAACGTAGACAGCAGAAATGAAATGCACACTATTTTTACTTTAATTCAAAGAGAGAAAGGACGTGATCTCGTGTGAGTGTGCTTGTGTGTGTGTGTGTATGCACGCGCGTGTGTTTGTGTGTGTGTGTGTGTGTGTGTGTGTGTGTGTGTGTGTGTGTGTGTGAGAGAGAGAGAGAGAGAGAGAGAGAGAGAGAAAGAGAGAGAGGGGGGGGTTAACATTCAACAGACAAGGAGGGCAGAAAGACAGACAGACGAAAACAGAGAAAGACAGAAAGAGAGAGAGAGAGGAAGATGGATAGAGAGAGAGAGGGAGTAGAAAACTACGCTCCTTTATATAAACCCAATAACGAGTAGTGTATCTGGGCCCCACTCCAAGAATTGGGCAGAAACAGTAAAAAAAGAAAGAAGTTCCCTTCCCTCAACGATGTGTGCGCGGGAGTCTCCGCTCAGCTGGGGGAGGGGTGGGGGTAACTGTTTACTTAGCCAAACTCAGAGCAAACGATAGCAGGCGAGAGGTGCGAGAGAAGAAATGATGAGAGGCAAAGAGCAAGCGTGGACGGGGAAAGAAAGAGATTTTGAAAACTTGCAATAACACATTGCAACAGATGGGAACGATCACATCTTCAACTTTCATTGTGATTGTGGTCATTACAGATTACGGTACATGTATCATCAGGCGATATTTCAAGGTCATCCTCATTTTGGTCGATTGTTTCACCATTGCTGTTGTTGATATTATACTACAGAAGTTTGCGATGTAGTGGCCTTATAGTCTCTCAAACTGAGGACTTGTGTTCCCTACCCCATGATGGGCAAATACATAATCTAGCGCAGTATTTGTAAACCTTTTCTTTCACGGCCATTTTTACCTTTCGCATGAGCCGCAAACCTACATATTTCCAAGAGGGGCAAAAAAAAAGTATTTTAAGTTTTCAATTTTTTTTAATATAATTATTATAAAATATCACTATACGGGCAATCCCAAATTGTCCACCAAAATAACAAAACTGCCCACTTGCCGGCGACATCGCCCTGGCTGACAAACACTAATCTGCAGGCGTTTCTTGTCGCTCGCTTGAACGTATCCCACACAGCCCGCATGCCACTGGCAGGCAAACTAGAACAAGAGCCAATTCCCCGAGAAAATCCGAATTACAGCATGATATAATTGAATAAATTTTTTGTTTGCTTGCTTGTTTGGGGGGGTTTTCGGGGGGGGGGGGTTCTTTTTTTTTACTTTTAAAAATTGCTTAGATACTTTTTTAAGGTTGTTGTTTTTTTTAAAGTTTCTTTTTAGTTGCTTTTTCACTTTTTTTTTACTCCCAAAGCATTAACCCGCACATGGGTATTACGTGTTGTTATCCTCGGCGGAGGTATTATGCATGCATGTACCCCGCGGGGGGCTGGTGCGTTTAATAGCGGGGGTAGCACAGGCTACAGATGGGCCTACTGGCTATAGATCTAAACTTATTGAGCTTTCCGTCTCCCCCCTCCATTTTTAATGTGAGTGTGTCACGCCTTCATCAACACGCTTTAGATCATTCAGGGGAAGAGCTTCGACCCTGCCTGTCTGTCTGTCTGTCTGTCTGTCTGTCAGGGCCAAACCAAGCTTAAAGGGATAGAGCACCCCAGCAGAAAGACACAGACACTCCAAAACAAAAAAGAAATTCTTCCCACGCGGGAACCGAACGCAGGTCCTCTGGGTGCGACAAAGTAAAACAACGTGCCTAACCGTAACGTCACAGGCATCGGTTAGCTTTCCATCGTTGGAGATGCAGGACTGCAAACTGCAATGTAAGTAGTCATTCGTTGCCGAAGATGACGTTGACATCCCGCAGCTCATCTGTGGACGCGCATGTGGCAGTGCAATCCGATCTGTCAATAATATTATAACTATAACTTTGACTTGACATCGGGGGAGCGGTGTTGTTATATAGTAGTGACTACACCAAGGAGTTTAGAACTTTTAATCTCCTTGGACTACACGAATAATCACCCCATACACACTGAACTTTCCGTCAGGAGAGAACTGGTTAAACACCCACTCTGACTTCATCCATACGAGCGAACGTAGACAAAGGTGATAACCCTCAAATCCATGACATGACATTTTACAATATCAAATCAGCAAAAGACAGCCTTTGTTCATTCGTTCAAGTAAAGAGAAGCACATCGACACAATAATGATTATTTAGTACGGGAAGAAAGTAAGACAGAAAAAACAGGGAAAGAAAAGAAGTAGGACCTGCCAGTGGCGTCCTCCAACCACCCACAAAGACAGCCTTTTCCCACCATCTATATCATTTTTAGCAGAACGGCTGGTCCGTATGTTTGTTAGTTTGTGTGAGTGTGTGTGTGCGCATGGGTGTGTGAGAGAGAGAGAGAGAGAGAGAGAGA
>NW_004797398.1:1157320-1167580 GCF_000002075.1 Aplysia californica
ACACACACACACACACACTTTGGTGAACGTCGACGACGGCTGACTGGCATTGACGCCTGGCCTATGAAGTTTTATGCCTCGAGCAATAAAAAGAAATTGGTAAACACGGTATACAGACGGTACAGACCGCCACAAAGAGCCGCGGTTCGAGTCACACAGCAAATTACTGTACGCCGTGACACCACCAAACGCCGCCATGGTGTTGCGACTTGCGACAAACCGGTTTCTTCTCAAGTCTCCATGCACGCAGTTTGGTTGGGTTCAATTTATCCGAGTGCTAGCGCGGTGTGAGAAATAAACAGCAGATATGTAAAGCAAACGCTTGAGCCTTCATCTCCTTCGTGTAGCATTTTTTTTTTTTTTGGTTTCGTTTATGTTTCGAATTATGATTGTGTAAGTTATGTATTTATTTATTTATTCATTTCTTTTATTTGCTTTTTTTTGCTGGGCTAGGGGGGGGGGTACAAAAGGAAAATAGGAGTGGGGGATGCTATTTACTGGCCAAAGGAGAGCAGAGGAAACCAATTTTCAAAAGCTTCATAGATGAGTAAGTGAGTAAATTACACAGACTCAGTTCGGGCAGCACGTGCATGAGATTTTAAATACACGACACATGACAGGTTTATCTTGTGGTCGCAGCATGGGCAAAAGGCAACGGTGGTAAATCAACCATATTCAGTGAAAGAGGTTTGTCATATGATATTTGTAATGAGTTTTCAACGTCACACTTCACAATACTGGACGTTTCCAAATTGACGCAACGACGTGGGGTATACGGAGAAAAAGTTTCTTATTTTTGCCACGTCAGAACTATATCTTTCGTTGACAGATTGGATGACATGAAACAAAGCTGAAACTGGAAGAAATTTCTCTCCGAAATGAGTTTTACCCGTTTCGTCAGAGAGATTGTGAAACACCCGCCAGTCGGGTGGCAGCGCCCCTTGCCTGTGACTATGAAAAAGTGATCTACATTATATTCGTGTCATTGTATTTCTAACCTCCGGCAGGATCAATGTCGTGAAAGAACAATAGGAGGTTAGAACCACCAGAGGCACGATAGAATGCTAAAAAAAGGAGCCGTTGGGCCTACATGGAAACGCCCAACAGTACTTTGGCTATTGTAGTAATGCAAAAACTACAACCACACCACGGACAGAAAAAAAAACAACAACACAAATACACTGATGCCATAAAGTTGCAACCAGCAACAGGTGGTAAAAGGAGAAGAAGACACAGGCCACACAGAAACGCCCACCAACCACCTGCTCAAAAAGTGAACACAGTATACGAGAACACACGTTCAAGTTAGTTCAACTAAGTACGCATCATCATGTACTTTAAAAACCACATTCTCCGGAACAAAGGCGGGGGCCGTTAAACGACAATGACGACCGGGAAAGGGGTGGAGTCAGGGGAGGATGGTTCTCGTGTTTGGACTTGGACTATAGCAGTAAATCATCCATCAACTGAACGTGAGCCCGGTGAATCCCACAACGGCCTAGGTATTGATCCGTCCAGCACCCTGCTCTATGAGCCAGGCCGGCCCCCGGGGCTCCAGCCCAGCAGTCAATTATCTAGTGCAGCGGAAAAAGCTGCCAATTACCTCATTAGCTTTTTGCAATGAGCATAACCCACAGCTAAATGAGGCAAGCGATGGGTAATGGTGCTAAATACATCAGCTGTACCGTTTAAATAGTTGAACGAATGCAAAGGCAAAACATAACGCACAATTCCGAATTCAGACATTCGCAGCTTTTGAAAGCGGGGTTAGTTTTAGCACGAGTTTTATGGCACTTGCTACATTATAAATAGGTTGGAGAGTGCAGAAAATTAGAGGTGCTACAATAGAGTAACATATAGAGACAAAATGACAATAGAATAGATGTTTGATAGGAGGAAAGAAGGAACAAACCACACCAAACCACCAACAAATTAAAGTTAGGTCTGTCAGAAATTTGCATGACGACTGTCACATTTTACAGAGACTAGTCAATGATTTATATGATGGTAACATTGAAAAGAGGTTTATAAAGTATAAAGAACAGACTACATAAGACCCTCATTAATCACCCGTTGTTTCGAAACAAGTGATAACCTAAAAGTGAACTAAGGACCTTAGTCGAATTTTTTTGTTTTAATATATATGACCTAGAGCTGAGGATGCTTAATTAGTACAAGTAAAACCATCATTCAAAAAAAAAGAGAAAAAGCTGTGACATCTGTAAAACAGAGTAAACAAACCTCTACCTAACAGTTCCTATCAATCACATACAGCAGAGGGAAGCAAAAGGAAATTAATGTAACACTATCAAAACACATGGGACCTCAGACTGCAAAAATGTACTATCATTAATTCTTTTAAAATATAACCAAACCTCATTGTCACCTTCATGCAATTAATCATTGTCCACACCTGTCAACAAGTCAATCATTCACAGTCATTTACCTCAAATAACATTAATTGCATAGCCCTTAGTCTCTCCACAACCTACATGATCATATAGATGTACTGCATACACACAGCTTCTGGAATCTAGTATCCAAAATAGTAGTGCCTTGTTGAAAATTGATTTTAAAATGTTTTCTTAATTTCTTTTAATATACAACAAATTACTCCACTGCAATCCCCCCTTTAAAAAATATGACTTACTGTTTAATATCTAGATCTCTATAGTTGAGACGATTCCGGAGATGGGTCGCTCTAATCCATGGAATATTTATATTACACCCCCCCCCTCCCCTTCTTTCAGAAGCAAAGGGAAGAGCACAACCACAAGAACTGGAATAATTCTGGGTCACCAGAGTTTGATATGGAAGAGAACATGACACACTAGTCTAGACTAGAAAGCAAGAGTGAGTCTATCAGATGATGGATACATGAAGTAACAATCGAGACCAGCAACTTTTGTGTTAACATCTCGTATCTGACAAGGGCAGAAAACAAACTGTATGCTACCATCTTTAAAGTACCCCAAAAGCAAAGCCAAATTGTTCATATGCTGTATGCCCAACAATAGAAATTTTCTTCTTCTCATTTATCTCTAAATGGACATCTAAGTCTCTGGCGCGCAGGCTGCTGTTTGCCACAGGTCCTCCATGCCCTCATAGAGTTTAGGGTTTCTTCCTAGGGTCGGGTCATTATTTCCTTCTTTGGGTCTCGAGCGTTGAGCAGGCTTGTACTTTTTTTACTTGTAGCAGGTTACACCACTGAAATAACTGTTCACTTATTACTTCTTGTTTAGAAAAAGGCAGGTTTAAAAGGGCACCCTGACTTGGTTACTACATGTACCTTAAATTAAGCCGGACAAATATGGCTTCCAGACATTCGTTCAATTTCAAGAAAAACATTCACATAGAAATTGCCCATTACCCACTCTAAACAACTGCAAACATTCAGTCATTTGGTCACTGATTCAGAACACACTGACATTTGCAATTCGGTAACAATTTTCACTGAAATGAAAGACACACACACACCCCAAAAAAAAAACAACAACAACAACAAACAATTCGAAAACAACTTATTTTTCAAATTTTTCTTTGTTCTTTAAGTTCTTTTGTACACAGCATAAAGCTTGAGAGTAGTCAACTATTTATCAAACCAAAGTTGCAACTGGTGTATGGCTTTTTCTGAAAATTTCCAGTTGTAGCATTGTAGCTGGGCCCTTGGCCTTGTTTTCTTAACCAAACACATGCCCATTTCAAAGTAATTATAAATATTCTTCAACAGGCAAAATTCTGTCCACAAATTTATTTAATTTATACATATTTTGATTTTGCCTCCATATGGAAAGCCTGCATGCAAACACTTTTGATGAATAAATTTATGACTGATTATTCATCTTTTTTAAGCACCATCTGCATAATTCAGATCATTTCAGAGAACAGCTGTTTTGAACCCCAACCATAAAAGTATTAAAAGCCAACTTTGGCTGGGTGAATACAACATCCAAGCAAAAGAAGAGAGCTACTCAATAAAATGAATTTCTAAACACAGGAATCAAACGAATTATATAATATTCTGTGTGCAAAGCAAACATTAAACCACAGACACCAGTCTCGTTTCTGTGACATCCTCAATAAAAATGATATATAAAGGATCTCAGAAATTATACAGAACGCTTTTCACCCTTGTGCACTGCTGAATGCTCTTTACATTTGTAAAGATTACGAAAGCCCATGCCCTTTTTATGCAATTAGGAAATCAAGCGAAAAAAAACAAATCTCTCTCTCTCTCTCTCCCAGACAAGTCACAAAACCTATTCTCATCTCATATAAAAACACATATATTATATCTATATCTAAGCAGAAAAAAGCACCCACATGAAAATGCCAACATAATACAAATTTACAAAACAACACATCTTACACACAAATGAGTGTCAATTTTGCACACACTGATATGTTCAAACAAAGTGATGTTTCAAGCAACCAAGTAAAGTTAGAGTAAACGAGATCGCCTGCTCTTCAACATTTATTAATTTTAATGCTATGACAGTTCTGTCCAAATCAGTAAGCCACAACATTCATGTATATAACTTGCCCATGGAACATTAAAGACAATAATTCTTATCTATTTATATAAATCATCTACCGACAAACAAAGGGTTTTTGTTGGTGTGTGTGTATATATTTGTATAAAGGATTTCTCATATATATATTATATGTGTAATGGTATCATATTATTCATACATTTGAAAGAAAATTTTCTTTGTGCAATACACCTATGGTGTTCCACTGGCAACCACTGCAATTCCTTAGCAGAAGAGACAATACACAAACAAATACAGTCAAACCTCATTATAATAAATACTTCCAACCTTTTGGACAAGCATTAGTTAAATTAGTAGGCGGTATAGTGGCACTGGTGTGGTTTAATTAATGCTTTACTCTGTTAAAAATGTCGGGCACCACAGTGAAATACAGGCACTCATGAAAATAGTGAAATCAAAGAAAATTAGCATTTTTCTGGTCATTGGGCAATTTTTTTCTAAATTTTCTCATTTTGGTTCAACGCCTTTTATGTCCATTTTTTTAAAAATTATATTTCTGAGTGGATTTTAGTGAGGAACGTTGATAAAAAGCACAAAAAATGTAAACTGTTCTTGCAGTTGCCATTGTCACTCTTGAAAGCTTTGAAAGTCACAACATTTTGACAGCCCTTTTCTTGTTAATCTAATCTTACCTCCAACATCAGGCAACTCCACCCCTTCAATCGTAATATCTTGATTTTTCTCAGGATAGATTTGAGTCTTTTTTCAACCAAAGCAAGGAAAATGTTTGAGCCTTAAAAGATGTCATTATATCTCTATAAACTCTTTGTGACAAAAAAAAATGGACCAATGCCTCATTCCCCCGTGTAATGACACAAATAGCTTCTTCTACCCAATGTCGATGGAAATGATTACACAGTGTGATCAGTGCTTGAAGTGTCTTTTTGTTGGTTAATTGCATAGAACTGTCAGTTTATCTCTACCACTCTCTTTATTTCTCTAGGTGCCCCAGTCTCTCCATACTCTGTGCATATGTGTTCGTGCGCATGCACAAATATATTTGATAATTATATTATTATCTATACACGTCATGTTACAGCCAGATCAGGACTATAAATTGTCAAATATATGATACCTAAAATATACAACGGGTGGAGAGATGGGATGGGCAGAGAGGCAGCAAGTCAGCGACAAGCCATAGCTCACAGTCATATGAGAGAAAAAGAGATTTATCACTGTAAAGCTGCCGAGTGCATGGCATGCAATGTGTGAAGAGTGTACCTCTGGCGGCCAGTTTGCTGAAAGTGTAGAGGTGTAGAGAGGAAAATTTACATTGGAAAGCTTAACTGCTGTGTATGACTCAGACAGCTGAGCTGGTTACAGTTTATAGGGCAAACAGCGTAGCATAGAGGCATTCCCTTTCACACACTCTCTGACAATAGCCCATCACAGTTTATAAAGTGATGAACTCCTGAACTAAAATACTTAATTTCCATTTCAATTTATCTACAATTATTATCTCATCAACCAAAACTCTATAAGGCCTACACTAAAGAACAGCATCACCCTCTAACTGATCTGATGTAAAAATACAAGAAGTCTTGACAGTCCCATTTCTATAAACCTTAGGCCTATGCTTTGTCTCAACTTCCAGATCAAGATCAGTGCTTGTCATAGAGTTACCTCCTTTTAAACTAGAGTCCGTACGAGGTTACGTGACACGGACACATTTGAGTTTGTTGGCGGCCATTTTTAATGTGGCTAAAAAGTTTGTTTACATGTGAGTGGGCGTGTCTCTGCTCTTAGTCTTACGTGTTTTATTTGATTCTAATATTTGATTCTAACGTTATGTTTTGATTCAAAGCGATTCTCTTAAAGGTGCAAGCATGTGAAACCTCTTGTCCCTTTCTGGATTAACGTCTTACTGGTTCTGTCAGGCAGTTCAGTGATGTCTGTTTTCTTTTATTACATCATCTATTTTTAGTGCATAATATGTCTTATAGACACAAATAGTCACTCCGGGTTTCTTTTTTAAAACATAAAGAGCCATCAGTAAGGTTCTGGGCCATGTGAAGTTAAGGTAGCAGCTAGATCTTTTTCACAATGGGCAGGAAATTTCTTTATCAAACTGAAACAGTGTACTTTTTATTGTTTTGTTTTATTGAATGTTGTCCAAAAACACCTTAGTAAAGGTTTTTGTTTCAGTTATCACTACACTGAGTAGAAAAACAATTGACTAGGCTACAAAACAACGTTTAAGTTCACTTTTTTATCTTTAGTGAGTCCAGAGTTGTCACAGTTGCTTTACTAATGTCCAAAATTAGACTTACTTAAAACAGCAATAGGAGGATCTTTAGTTTAAGTGCTGTATATGGTCTACTTTAGTTCTTAAAATCAATATAAACCAAAGTTTAATACCGACATAAGAAAACACTACTTATAATTTAGTATACTTTTTAAAAAAGGGAACATATGAATGAAAAATACAGTTTCCTGTTCAAATGTCACGTGGGAAAGTTTAACTCGATTTTAAAAATACCAGTACATGTATTCATCATTTGTTTGGCTGAATTTGCTTTATCAAGAGCTTCATTGCATTCCTACACCTAAAGGCTGAAAAACTATGGAATTTTTTTTCCTATGGCTCATCCTCATTTAATTTAATGGCAAACTCATATATCTGAGGGGGGGCCGGGGGGGGGGTTGGTGTTGGGATTCGGGAGGAGAGAGAGGGTGGGGTGGTTATAGGAGGTTCCCATGACACCCACATCTTTTCATACTTCTTTTTAAAAGTTCTATAGGCCCTATATACGCTTTGATTCGGTCAATAAGAAATAAACCACCTCGTAGATAAAGTGCTGATGAACAAATAAAGGTTGGGTTGTTTTTTTGTGTTTTTTTTCAAGCCCATATCTCTATCCCTATCTATTTAATAATACATTTATTTGTAGATCTAGTTGTAGAAAGAACGCCGTAATATATATTGCAATTTAGTAATTTAGATATAGTACGCCACGGCGCCCATGTAAAAAAAAAATCAACAAGAACCGAGCCTCGCCTATCGCGTGTGAGAGAGAGAGAGAGAAAACATGCCTAGCCCATTGCTTTAGCATGAACTCCTTCACACAACTTGCCACAAAAAACATGGCGGACGCCGCTGTCAAATGTGGCCATCGCGCAGCAAGGCGAGAGAGGGGCGTACGGTATCTAGTACTATAGTGTACATCTATGGTGCTTGTCAACATTTTTATAGCCAACACCCATTTTTACCACCTTAAAGACTTAAAAGAGGCTAACATTTGCTTACAAACTCGATATTTTAATGTGGTTTTTTTCAAACCAGACATAAAATAATACACAAATGTACCTACCTGTCAGTAGGCCTACTGGCTGATCCACTAGATCTACATTGTCTATCAAAATTGTAATTGCCCACAATTGGACAATATTATTGCCCAGGTTGGCAAGCACTCTCGTCTCTGGAAGATCCAGATTCTATTCTATAGATCTTGACACTATTACTTATAATTAGAACTAGATCTAGATCTAGAATCTAGATCTAGATATAGATAGATCTCGATCTAGATAATTCTAGATCTAGATGTCTACCTCAACTACCTGTGAAGTTTTGTGTACATGACTAAGAATGAGAACATCATCATGTGTCACTCATCACTCACTTTGTCTTTGTGTCTTTTGTGTGTGTGTGTGTGTGTGTGTGTGTGTGTGTGTGTTTGTGTGTGTGTGTATGAGTCGTGTGTGTGTGTGTGTGCGTGTGTGTGTGTGTGTGTGTGTGTGTGTGTGTGTGTGTATGTGTGTGTGTGTGTGTGTGGTGGGTGTGTTTTGGTTTGACAGTGGTGTGTGTGTGACTGTGAGATAGAGAAGGAAATTTCAAGGGAGAGAGAAAGCTGAAAGAGAGACAGCCAACGACAGACAGACCACTGGGGAAAGAGAAGGGTGGGGTCCCATAGAAGAGAGCTTTCTTACCTTCCTGTCTTAGCCTAGCCAACAGCTGCAGCTGTTTGTTTCTGAACTGTTTACAAACAATCAACGGTGCCAAACGACAAAGACAAGAGTTGCTTACGTCTGTACAGGGGTCAAGGGATTCTAAAGTCGACGAATATCTCGCCATAAGCACTTAACATTTAGTTTCAACGAGTATCTTTTAAGAAATAATGCTCTTACAATAAATCGACATTCCAAACTGTCCTGAGATTCAAACAAAAATTGGGTCTTTTTTCCCCTTTGTGAAGTAGCCTACAGTACACCAATCCAAAAGAAAAGGAAAAATAGGCAGACTCTCTGTCGTCTCCTGGCGCCGAAGAGTCGCCTACTCGAAAACAGACCCCTGAAGACAAATATTTCACAGAAAACTTTATCATCCTCTAATAGGACAATAAATCACAATCTAAACATTACAAGAGAGATTTACAACTCACCAAACACCATCAAAGCTGAAGCAAGAATCACACAAACATTACTCCTGATCGACATCGTTCCGCCATTTGCATGACCTCCAACCTATTGGGTTGAAAGTGTGAACCTTGAACTTTGATGAATATAAATGAGGTACGGTGTCAAAACTATTTTTATCCCTCGCCGTATTTAGTCCTAGCAATAGACGGTCTGCATCAAGACCCTTATTGAGAAAAAAAAAATGAAGTAAAATCACGGTTGTGCAAATTCAGGGTATAAAATGTATGACCCTAAATCATTTTCGGAAAGCGCAATAGCCGTGTGTACTGTAATCGAATAGCAAATGGTGGCAGATCAACTTGTTGCCACAGGTTTTTCCGATCCTTTGACACTGTACATAATGTTTTCGGTTGTCATCTTCTTTGTCCGAGCACAGGACGTTCGTTAGTCAGTATCTTTGTAGTAGTAGTAGTAGTAGTAGTAGTAGTAGTAGTAGTAGTAGTAGTAGTAGTCGAAGCTATCGAAAAGACAAAGGGGATTTATTAAAATATAATCGGCCTATCATTTGAGGAATGAAGGAGAAGAGGGGAGGTGAAAAGATGAAAAGGGAGAGAAGAAATTGAATACGGTATGAGTTATGAGGTGCGCCAGCTTGAGGGGGCCGATGATAATAATATAAATAGATGGCAACATAATGATTATTATTTAGAAGAAAGTTTCCAGACTCCAGAGTGTTTTAAATAACTCCAACGGGCAATGAAAATATCGCACACTGCACGTGCACGTAAAGATAGAGGACGAACACGCACGTTTAGAAAAAATATGTTTGTTGCAACAGCTGGGTGGATGGGGGTGGAGTTTGGAGTGGGGTGTGTATGTGGGGTGTTAGTAAGTTGGGATCTATAAGAGAAAAAAATAAATATAAAGAATGTTCCACTATGTTTGCCTTCTTTGTTGTTTCAGCAGGAGCACGGGTGAAAGAAACATATAAATGGGTCGATGGGGCGAGTTGTCACATTCATTCCTACACGGATTGAGATTTAGAAGCCTGGGGGGAAATGAAGACGATAACACCCAGAGCAGAGTACATTTATGCTCGATTCACAAAAAAAGGGGGGGAGGAGAAAGAAAGAAGAGGGGAAAATTAAAATATCAAAGAAAAATACATGTACGACTTTGAGAGAGGTGGATAGAGAGAGACAACCTTTGGGTGTTGAATCAAGGTCTATTTGTCTTTCCACCTGGATTGAGTAGAGGGGGTATTAAGACAGGGGTGCCGAAGAAGAAGAAGAAGAAGAAGAAGAAGAAGAAGAAGAAGAAGAAGAAGAAGAAGAAGAAGAAGAAGAAGAAG
>NW_004797398.1:1169476-1170869 GCF_000002075.1 Aplysia californica
CTTATGCTTTTTTAACATTTTAAATCACCTATTCATTAGCCTAGTTTTTGGAATTAGGAATCACCCAAGAAGAAGCTCAAACCTGGGTACGTATGCATGCGTTTGTGCGTGCGTGAGCGCTTTAAGTGAAAGTTTGGCGTTAACAAACGACAAGGATGAAAAGGGGAAAGCCATGGATGGCCCTCATCGTGACCAAGGAAAATTGAGTTTGATGTTCAGAGCATTCGGTGTGATTTATGGACACGTACTTTGGCAATGTGAACTTTCTTTTTCTTTTTTATTTGTGCTTTTAAGATTCATGTTTTCCCACTCTTGTGTACTTCTTTTTATGTAAATAGTATATTCACATACTTACAGAAACAAGCACAGTACCTAAAATCAATTGTTTCAAAGGACAGGAGCTTGTATAAAAATCGAAGTGAGTGAGTTCTTTAATTAAAAAAAGATAGTTTTAGCTGTCACGTTAATTAAATAATTTAGTTAGTTTGTTTAGGTCTCTCTTTTTACTTGGGATTGGGGGTGGGGGGGGGGTGCATAAATAATGGGTTTTATATTAAAAAGAAGAGGAAAAAGGGTGGGGTGCGGTTTTATTTTGATTAAAAAGTAGACCTTATTCTTTGTTTATATTTATTTGGGTAGGGTGGAATGTGAAGAGGATAAAAAGAACCAATGTCAGAGAGGCTTCGTTCAGAATGAACGTCATAAATGGGGCAGATACGATGCGAGGAACCAGTTGGACACGGGGAGTATTAAGCAAATTCTGTTTCAGCTCAAAGTCAATACTATTCACCGTGCAACGATCCAATGAACTATTAACACAGTCTGAGCTGCAGGTGTGGGCTTGTGATTGTGAAAAGAGCCCCGTGTGGGACTTACCGTAATTATTTATAAGTGCGCACGATTGTGTGCAGGTGGTTGGGCTTTTGTTCAGGGAAAATGCTGTTAAGAACCTGAGTTTTTTCATGCCCACTTAGCTGGGAGGTGCCACGGGCCCCCACTTTTCGGGCGTTCGTCTGGCTGTTGATTTACCCGAGGCTTGCTCGGCCCTATTTCAGAGCATAATTTTTAATTGCTTTCTGGCGTGATAAAAATGTGTTAATATTGGTCTGATATAATTAAATAGGTATGGGGAGCGTTAGATAGCTAGCTTCAGTCGAGTATGGAAGCAAAAAGTGATTCGCAAATGTGCACCCTGCTTGTATTAATGTTTTGTTTTGTTGTTGTTGTTGTTGTTTTTTCCCTTTCTAATAGTTTAATTTTTTGGAATAACAAAATTTCCGTTTTGATTAGATCTTTTTGATCTTCCACGTAATAGCCAGTAATCATTTTCTCATTTAGTTAACCTGATATTTTTTACATTCTCGCCCCTCCCCCCCCCTCTCTCTCTCTCTCT
>NW_004797398.1:1171597-1172809 GCF_000002075.1 Aplysia californica
CTCTCTCTCTCTCACTCACTCTCTCTGTCACTGTCACTGTAAGTGTGGGTTTGTGTGTGTGGGGGGGGGGCGCATGTGTGTGTGTGTTATGTCTTTTCTTAAGCACTGCCAACCTTTCCCCCCTTTTCTATCCCAGTAGCCAAATTCGTCAAACATTTGATAACAGGCGGATAAACAAGCAAATTAACAGACAGACAGTCAGACGCACGGATAGACAACAAAAGATTATTTGACCAAAAAAAAAAAACATAAAGAGAAATTAGGGAGAAAGAGGGCAATTCAGCAGGTGAGACAATAGTGAACAGCTTACCCACGTCTACATTTCACAACCAAATGAAGATAATATTATACACATGAGTTCAACACGGAATATGGGCAAGCTTGAGCTGAAAAGGTTTTTTTGGGGGTCTTGTTTTGTTTTGTTTTGTCGTTCCTGTTCTCTCTTCCACAAATTCATATATAATGACTTTATGCCACATATATCAGAAACTGGCTACATGCTTGTATGTTTGTTTGAGTAAAAAGGAACACACCAACACGACAACAGTTATTTAGTGCTGGGGAATAGTCAGAAATGCAGACAGAAACAACAAAGGGAAAATTAGAAGTAGAACCTACCAGCGGCGCCCTTCAATCACCCACAGAATATAACTACATAAATGAACACCGTTAGAAACTTGGAGTAACTATCTAAACACATCAACTCACCGCTTGTCACTCGCTGTCCAAGAATAGACCTTGGTATTGAACCCTGTCGGCCCACTAGACTAAGTTACAGGTACAATATTGAGGGAAGTGTCTCGGGTAACAGAATGTAAAACAACACTTTTCTCCGTGCCGCGCGTGTCGCAGGCTCGAGTCCAACTAATTCAGCCCCCGCGCCTCGAGCTTTGCCGTACAAATTAACTCTGTCTACAATTTCCTTGCACACCGTAACGCCGAGGCGCCATTGTGCATCCGCCGCTGAACAAACATAGCTTTCGGGTGTTCAAGTTGGTGGTTGTGAGTTTTATTCGTTGGACACAGCCCGGGGCGGCGGGCTGCAGATCTAAATATGCAATATCTTAGTTTCTTTCAGTCATATATGGGTTTTCCGTGTCCACAAACAAGTTTTAGCCATTCCAATGAAACGTGCTGCTGCTGCTGCTGCTGCTGCTGCTGCTGCTACAACGACAATAGTAATCACACTACAATACTATTGTAATGAGAGTA
>NW_004797398.1:1172909-1173945 GCF_000002075.1 Aplysia californica
TGCTAGTAGTAGTAGTAGTAGTAGTAGTAGTAGTAGTAGTACCAGGCGCGGTTCGTCCGTAAAGCAGTCGTGCAGTGCCGCCCAAATTTTTTGTAAAAGTTCTGTTACGTAAAGCGCCTGCATTAATAAATTTAAAGAAGCCAGGAACAAACACTAGCTATATACTATATCAAAACAAGGTCCTCGCTGGCCGTAACTGTCATTTCTGTCTCTATATATAGCGCCGTAAAACATCTACTATGCCATGCCAAAGTCCACGAGCTTAAACATAACATAATAGGGTATTCAACATTGGTAACCTGACATACATAAATCGCTCTTTGGGATAACCCAAACGATGACGACACTAGCGAGTTTGGCGGTACATTAATATTAATAAGACGGTACATCTCAAATGTACACCCACGAAACATAGCCCCTAGTAGGCAGTAAAAAGATAAACGCGATAGTCTGTACACTAGGCTATGCCTAAATTATGTGAGCCACGGAGCAATCCAGCAAAGTGCTCAAGTGAATTGAGATTGGTTCATTGTCTTGTCACTACTTTAAGAGACACTGTGACCGTGAACCTGAAGGAGGTGAACGCGACATACTTAAGTCACAGTCTTAGGAGTTGTGCCTTTGGATGGTTTTATAGTGGAGTGGTGAAAGTTAGTATTTAAATGTTCAGTTCCAATGCAGCATGAACGAAATTGATGTTTGGCTAACAAATAGATTTAGTTCTAGAAATAAATTCGACAAGTAAAAGGAATGAAAATAAAAGCACGAGGTCCTCCCTCACCAACTAAAGATCTTAAAATTAGACACCATCTCATTTATTATGCACTTGATATCTTCAGCCTGCTATAGTTTTTGTGCACGCCCACTTTGTAGCCCCACGAGCCGCCCCTGACTACTACCACTACTACATGATCTGCCTAATATTAATGAGCGATCATGGTGCTGGTATTGACAGACAGACAGACAGACAGACAGACAGACAGACAGACAGACAGACAGACAGACAGACAGACAGACAGACAGACAGACAGACAGA
>NW_004797398.1:1174248-1175622 GCF_000002075.1 Aplysia californica
CCCCCCCCCCCTTTTCCCTCTTTAAAAAAAAAACTGCTTAAAAATATAACATTCGGCTTCACGACTTGTCCAGGATTTTCTCTGCTTGAGCACATCTGATATTTTGATACTTGTTCAGCGGACCTGTTGGCTTTGTCCTGCTTTGTCCTTTTCGAGATTTCAAGAAGAAAGAGGATTCGAGACCGTTGCTTTCTAAATGTCAATTGAAACGACATTCATTCTTTTAGATTCTTTCTGATGGAAAAACATGGAGCAGTACCAATGTCCCAAATTTCTCGAGAAGCCAGGGATAACACGAAACACGTCCTTTCACAAAGCTATCGTTAATTGTAACCTCAAACTTTTAACCACTACCGGCCTGTCTACACGTGTCGAAAGCCCCCCCCCCCCCTCTTTTTTTCTTTTTTTCTCCCACCTTTCACCAAATCAGCTCAAAAGGGCCACTTTTGTCTCTGAAGGTTTTAGCGCCCGCTTCTCCCCTCCTAGCTGTGTAGTCCATCCCTTATTCAGAGGTAGTTCAAATATTGACATTCTCAGCCTCACAAAAGTAGCGAAGGCTCTCCAAATGAATTCGTCCCAGGGTCCCGGGGCAGATTCGGAGCAGGGACAAGAAAAGGTGTCTGTTTGTGTGGAAACTTGCAAAGTACGACCCGACAGGCCGGCCCGGCTTCAGAACGGTGTTGCCGTTATAACACTAACAGGTTACCCTTTCTGTGGCCAGGCACGTTGAATTTGGAGGTGCAAATAATGGTGTGTGTGTGGGAGGGGGGGTGATGGTGGGCTTAGTTTAGTACATGTCATAGGCCTACTACCAAAGATTCTCGACTGCTCGATCTTTGAAACTGCTTTCCTAAGGGGAGTGTGTTGTAGATGCATTTTATATATATACATGTATATTATATACATATATATGTATATATAATATATATATAATCTATTTGTGGTGGTCGAATTTCAAAAGGCTTTTTAATGGCTACATCGATCGACACGCAGTTTTCGTCAAAAGATTCTTTAAAATATTCTCCAGATCATGACGCCCTTCGTTTTTTCAGTTTTGAAACAGTTTTGCAGCAAAAAGCTAAATTTCTTTATTTCGCCGATGGCTTTTGTAGGCCCACACTTCTGTCTCTACAATTTTAGAAAATCCGGAGAGGAAGTGATATTTTGCGAGGCGCATTTTGTTTTGAGATTATAGATCTAGATCTAGATCTAGACCTAATTTTTTTATTTTTTGCATCTCTCAAGATTTATTGCTTCATTCCAGTAGAGTGTAGATATAGATCTAGATATAGTAAGCCGATGACTTTCAATTGATGTTAATGCACGAATCATTCCTGTCATCGAAAGGGGGCCCAGCTAGTATATATATATATA
>NW_004797398.1:1177248-1179383 GCF_000002075.1 Aplysia californica
ACACACACACACACACACACACACACTCACACACACGCACACTCAGACACACACACACATAGAATAACTGAGCAATGCTCATATTTTAATCAATGATTGTCATTCTAGACAAAGTGACACAGGTCTTGCTACATAAAACGGTTGATGAATTCTGTCACGTTTTTCGTGTCTAGTCACGATCTTTGGCTAAGAGCCAAGAGCATTCCTTGGTCTTTGGATTCCCTATATTGTTTACGAGGTTATGGGTCGGCGCTTCCTAAAGAAGCGACCCATGATAAAAACAAAAATTGCCATGCTTTTTCATCCGTGCCATGTCTCTCTCTCTCTCTCTCTCTCTCTCTCTCTCTCTCTCTCTCTCTTTCTCCACTCCAAATCTCTCCATTCAGCATGTGGCGCCAAGTATCATCTGCATTAACTTATTATTTTTGCATAAACGCACTCGATCACCCTGTTTTCCCTGGCCACCTCCCCGATAAGCCACATTCATTTAGAAATGTGTTAACTTTGTTGTTGTAGCGTTGTTATTGTTTTTGCTGCTGCTGCTGGTGTGTTTTAGCTGTTGTTGTTGCTGCAATAGTTGCTGCAGTTGTTGTTATTTTTGTTGCTGTTGCTGTTGTTTTTGTTGCTGCTGTTGTTGTTGTTGTTATTTTAGTTGCTGTTGTTGTTATTTTTGTTGCTGTTGTTGCTGCTGCTGTGGCTGATATTGATGTTGCTACTATTGTTGTTATTGTCGTCGTTGCTGTTTTTGTTGTTGTTGTTATCGTCGTCGTCATCGTCGTCGTCGTCGTCGTTGTTTTGTTGTTGTTATTGTTGTTGTAGTTTGTGTTACTGATGTTGTTGTAACAAAGAAAGAAAAGAGAAGGGAGATAGGGCTTTTTAGTCATAGGGTGAGAGCTTGACTCGCACTCTAATATACCTATTTCGATTCTTGTTTCGAGCATGTGTGGTCAGTGGATAACTTTGGACTCTTTTAATTTAGTTTTAGTAAACGTTTTACAGCACTTGCAACACAAATGGGTCAATATGTGTCGAAGATTAGAATTAGAGATGCTTCGAGGGAGTAAAATACAAAGAAAAGGAGGAAAGATGAGGACGATAGGTGTTTGATGAGCAGAAAGGAGCAAAAAGAGCTCCTGCCAACCAACCCCTTTATGCTATTGAAGATATCCTAATCTTGACTGAAAAATCGCCTTTCTAAACTGAGTCTGCTTACGTAACGTGCAAACATAGCATAATATAACCATATCACCAGTGGAACTCCCAGTTGATCGTCAACTTTCTTGACTATTAGAAGGCCTTTGACAGTACAGACCGAGTAACACTGTGGAAGATACAGAGACATCATGGAATCCCACAGGTTAACCTCACCAGGAGCATGTACTAAGGAACAAGTTGCAGAGTTATACATGGTGGCCAGCTCATTGACAGCTTTAACATCAAGACCGGTGTGAGACAGGGATGTTTACTATCACCTTTCCTCTTTGCATTGGTAAGCGACTGACTGATGAAGGAAACCACCAGAGATCACAGAGACAGCATACAGTGAACCCTAGAGTGGACCCCATGGACACAGTTGGACGATCTGGATTTTGCAGATCAATGACTTGGCGCTTCTGTCACACACTCGGGAACAGATGCAAGCAAAGACCACAATTTTTAAACAGTCTATCAGAGTCTGTTGGATTGAGGATCCACTCCGGAAAGTCAAAAGTCCTAATGATAGATACACTACAAAAAGGAGCAGGTCACAGTACACAGTAGATGGTAATGCAATAGAAGAAGTTGAATCCTTCTGTTATCTTGGGAGTATAATTGACAGAGAGGGAGGAACAGGCGCTGAAATAAAGTCCCGTATTGGAAAGGCACAGACTGCATTTATTTCTTTGAACAGGATTTGGAGGACCATGGATATCTCACTACTAACAAAACAGAATTTTCAACTCAAATGTGAAAACAGTCCTGTAGTATAGATGTGAGACTTGGAACGCATCTCAGACGTGCATAAAGAGGATCCAGGTTTTCTTGAAAAAGTGTCAGAAGAAACTACTAAGGATCAGATGGACAGACAGGATCACCAACAAGGAAGTATTATATTCTCTCTCTCTCTCTCTCTCTCTCTCTCTCTCTCTCTCTCT
>NW_004797398.1:1179647-1181275 GCF_000002075.1 Aplysia californica
TCTGTCTGTCTGTCTGTCTGTCTGTCTGTCTGTCTGTCTGTCTTTTCTCTTTCTCCCCTTATCTCTCTTTCTAGTTCTGCATCATTATCTCCTTCTCTCCCTTATTCCTAACATATTACATGGTTACTGTGGGCATCGTTCGTAAAGTAAACTACATTAATTGCTCTCGACTTATTCTTAAAATGAATTTAGATTTAGATGATGCTGAACGATTAGTAGAGGGTTAAAAAAATATATTGTTATCCATTCGGTACGTTGTTGGTCGTCGTCGTCGTTGTTAATGTCATTGTCATCGGTGTTGTTTTGTTTTGTTGTTGTTGCTGTTGTTCCTGCTGCTGCTGTTGTTGTTGTTGTTATTGTTGTTGTTGTTGTTGTTGTTGTTGTTATACTTTTCATGTTATAGTGCAACAGTCAGCCGTCAACTCTGTCGAATCTCTGAGAACAACAAACGAGGGAAGCAATCAAAGAAATAAAAACTATCAGGCTATTGTTATGTGAAAGTACAGTTGCTTCCCTTTTCATACACTTTGTCGATGTTTTGCGCGTTTCTCTTTGACCGCCCCCAAATGCATGTCTCTCTACTTTTGTTTGCAAATTGATAGTTGTATGTTAAGTGAGATAAACTGGAAATTCGTGAGTGGAAAGGGAGTTAAAACCATTATGTCACGAGAATTGCCAAGAACATGTTACAATGTTTTCGATATATCTAATATGTATTATTATTAGGATTCCCATTTCCTTTGAACAAACTGCTCCATAAATATAATGATAGGTATATATTCATTATTTACAAATTGTTTATGCCAAAAACATACTTTGGCACTATTTTGTTTTAGTATTTCATCTATGGGCTATCACGTAGTGAGAAAACGAGAAAAAAATTATTTGTTTGAATATGTATTGAGCGAAACAATAATTGAAACCGAAATTGCTGAATGACGCATGGTCCGCTGTGCCCTTCAATAACTTCCGGTATATTGCCCCATGCTGAAAAGGTAGCTGCCGTTTCATCAGAGTCGGAGGCAAGGGTCACTACAGTACAGCACAATGGCTCGGATTTTCAATAATTTGGCTAAACTTGGCGTTGGTCTTGCAGTAACTGGTGGAGTTTTACAGTCTGCCCTCTATAATGGTATGTATTTTTGTCGAAGAAAATGAAACGAACATGATTCATTGTAGATCTAGCCTGGAGACTGGAGTTACAGGGGTCTAGATCTTAGCTTGACTGCTAGATTTAGTACTCTAGGCTAGAGTCTAGATGTAGATCTAGATCTAGATGTAGATCTAGATAGATATAGATCTAGATCTAGATTCTAGAATGTAGATTCTAGAATCTAGATCTAGACTAGATCTAGTTTCAAGAGAGTAGATCTATCGGCGCTTTTTCGGTAGTTCCCACCCTGCAATTTTATTCACGGGTTTGGGCCACAAGTCTCACAAGAGTAGGGCGGCCCCCCTGACCTAATAAAAATAGGAAGGGGGGTTTCAGGAGGGCATGCCCCCCTGAATTTTACCATAATTTAATGTTTGCAGTTGTTAGGTTTGATATCTTAGCTCACGGCTGGATTGTACTTTACCGGACCACCCGTCTCGGCCCGTGATTACTACGCACGCCTAGCCTAACTACG
>NW_004797398.1:1182521-1212379 GCF_000002075.1 Aplysia californica
CCCTGAAACCCCCCTACTCTTGGGACCAAAACCGGCGAATAACAAATGCGGGGTGGGAACTACCGAAAAAGCGCCAAAAAATTTTGATTGTTGTTCATTATTTATGACTGATCTTAGGATGTCTATCGTCACTTTTCAGAAGGACACCATTTTCTAGATCTAGTCAGATAGCTCATCTGGATAAGGCCAAAAACTCATATTTCCACAAAAATGTTGTGTAGACTTTGGAAAATAGCCTTGAAAAGTTGTTACAGCAGCAAATCTCAAGCCTACATGTCCTTAGACCTAGGCTAGGGATCGATAATAGGGCAGTATTTTTATCACACCTGTCCATCTGAATTAGGATGCCTCAAAATGCCATCGAAGCCTACCTTTCTAATAGAATATGAAATTTGTGAAAAACTTGCCCCCTTGTGAAACTAACACTTATAAATTCTGAGCGTGTAAGTAAGTCTAAAAAAGTTAGTTTTTTAGTCATAGGTAAGAAATTATGGGCTGAAAAATATATCTCACGTGACCCGTGTCCGTCCGACAGTCAATGACGATCGACCGCGAACAAAGAAAGCTATTATCGATACAACGTGACGGAAAACTCAATTCTTTCCTTGTTTTCGTAATTGTGGGGATGGATACTTTATATTCGCTGCTGGTCTGGACTTCTTGTGTGAACGGTTCATCCGCAATCGGGTTTAGAATGTTGTCCATTCGATGGCAATCAACCTAATGACGATCGACAAGAATGTTTGTTTTGCGTGAATATTCTGCATTTTCTTATCGAATCGGAGTTTCTGATACTGTTTCGTGTTTATTCATTCAACTTTTATATAAGACTAGATGAAAAAACAAAACAAGAATGGAGTAAATAAAGGGAATAGTAAATCATCCCAATCGAAAGAACATCGCAAACGCGCAATTTGAGTCGAACATTCTAGATTCGGATGGACATTCGCAGTCGATAGCACTGATGGTAAAAAAATGCACTGAAGTTTCGTGACGGATTCGGAAGGACGTGACATCGCATGACGTCGGAAAGAATGTGTTTGCGTGTTTCAGTTTCACGTGGGTTATTTATTGTTGATCTTAATGTAATTTCGCTACTTTAACAAAAAAAAAGCAATTTGATGATTTGAAAGGAGGAATATTGGAACTTTGACAGACTTTTGAGGTGAAAAATAGAGCTTGATCTAGATCTCTAGATCTAGGCTACATTATCTACATTCTTCTAGATCTAGATCATTTGTGGGTTATGTTTTGGCACTTTTTACTAGTTTTAACTTAAGCTTGGAGAGCAATTTCAGTCTATTCTTTCTGTGTTGCTTAGTTAGGGTCTAGGCTATTGTAGGCCATACAATCAGTCTTGGTGCAGTTTGGACTTGGGGTTATAAAATTATTAACTTTTTTTTTTTGCAGGCCATAGATATTATAGATTTCTTTTCTAAATATTTTTCAATTTTTAAAGCATTTGATACTAGATCTAGAATGAAGAGTTCACCTACATGTTAATTTCTACTCCTTTGCAGATGAGATCACGTATAAGGCCAATGAAACAATGTTCACAGACTTTTTTTTTTACCCCTTTGCAATTTAGATGTATGCTAGAAAAGAAGTGTACATTGTACATCATTTGTCTACTCCTTTCATTTGCAGATGAGGTCCTTCTTGTTGAGGACTTTAGAAAAAACAACTTACCTTTATGTAGTGAAGTCTGCCCTGTAAGAGGCAGATGACACTATTCAGTAGTCTCTCATTACAAAAATTACGACAACCGACTCATGACACACACAATGAATATATATATTCATACCAGACAACATCACCGATGATTTTAACATGGTTAATCACCTGACAGTAAGACTTGACAATGTGACAAAACTGAAAGACCCCCACTTTCAAACTCACATCTCTGCCGTACAAATAATGTGAGGCATCGTGGTGAAATCAGGCACTTGTCAAAATAGTGAAATCAAAGGAGCGGGCAATTTTCTGCTAGTGCTAGTGTTTGACAATTTTTATGAAAATGTTTTTTGGCTCAACGCCTTTTACGAGGTCTGTCTCAGAATAAAGTTTCCCTCCTCCATAAAATCGAAAGTACGTAACCAACAGCCATTACATTTTGTGGCATCATGACATCATGTCCTAGAAATCTCAACGCCAAATTGCAGTGCATTGGTGAACGGGTCATAGAGCTGTGACGTGTCAAATGTGGTGTTCTTGTGGACTTTGTCCAAGGCAAATCCAAGGAAAAGGGCTCAGCAAAATATTTGTGCAACCTTCTCATGCTATGACATCCGAGTTGTAATCAAATTTTCAATTCTTCTCGGCATGTCTGCATTTGAAACCTAGGGTGATCTATACAAAGTAATAGGGAATAATCCCCCATCAATTCAAAGAGTAAGGAAATAGATCAGGGAGGTTGAAGGTGGGAGGTCTGACATGAAAGATGAAGCGCACATAAAAACACGGGGAGAGAAAGGTGATGCACATTGGGGTTTTTCTTTTCGACATGAGTGGCATCATACTGAGCTGGCTAGCCCCACCTGGCATAACTGTCAATGGGGACTACTACAGGTTCCTCCTCAAAGACAAACTGAGACCTGCGATCCGGAAAAAAGACCCGCTTTGCTTGAAGAAGGTGTGATCCTGCATCAAGACAACGCACCTATTCACAAGTCCAGAGTTGTGAACGAGCTTCTTGAGGGCTACTCATGGGAATAATTGGAACACCTGTCCTATTCGCCCGACCTGGCCCCATGCAACTTCCACCTCTTCCCCAAGGTGAAAGAAATGCTTCGAGGTTGGCAATTCGAGGACGAAGACGAGATTCAAGAGGCTATGAGAAAAGCGCTCGGGACCTTGGACAAACAATCGCTGACCACTGTCTTTGACCGCTGGGTACATCAAAAGGAGAAATGTCTTGAACTTGATGGTTCCTACGTTGAATAGGTATTTGGATAAGCTTTCTGTTGACTCCAAATACAAGGTGATTTAATTTTATAAGTGAGGACAGCAAGACAGGGAAACTTTATTCTGAGACAGACCTCGAATGTCCCTTCAATCGCAAATATCTTGACTTCTCCTCGAGATTAATAGGTATTGTTTTCATCAAAAGCAAGACAAAAATAATTAAGCTTTCAGATGGTACCAATAACCCCACATGCCCAAAATTCGAAGGCCTGATCCGACCGCGTCGTGACACATTTATTTTTAATTAAGCCTTCCTGAGGATTTTATTGCTTTTGTGTTTCTTTTCTGTATTCAATTGCCAGTTCAGTGATGTGTGGTTTGTGGTTTTATTTGTATAAATAAGGAATTTACGAGTATTTCTGATAACCCCCCTGATATCACGAAAATCTCAAAATTACTCTGCTTCTGAGACAAAATAATGCACCTTTCCTAGGGTTAATGTACACAGTGTTCTCTTTTTTACAACACACTGTTACTCAATATTCATTTCCCATTGGTTTTCTGTGTTTATGTGATGTATTTTTGGCAAAATAACCTCTCAAATGATAGTTTTCCAAATTTCAGGGGAGATAACCAGATAATTAAAAATTATTGTTTTGCCACTAATTTGGCTATCTTTCTGTGAATTTTCAAAAAAACCTGTACTCTAGTACATTTTAAATTACTTTTTCATATTACAAAGAGCTCAGGAAAGTTTTGTGCTTTGTTTGACAATTATAGAATACTATACTTAATTTTTTATTTTAACTGCAGGGTTATGTAACAAATTGAGTAATCTGGGTATAAATCTTGGGTTTCCAGCTTTTTTTCTTCCTATGTAAGCTGTTTGGGTGTTCTTCGGTGGATTGTTAATATTTTTGTGTTATATTTGTGTACTTTATGTGATTTACAGAGAGATTTCAGTAAGCTTCTTCATTTAGTGAGAATCAGGGGGGGTTAACTTTGAAGGTCTCTTACGCACACTGCGATGAGCTGACGCTCATAAAATATGCATTTCTAGTATCCTGAAATGTTAAGCTTTCAAACAGTATATCATATGTCATGTTTTATAACACTTCATATTTGGTCAATTTTGGGGAATGCTGAGGACTGAAATTGTGAAACCTGCCATATGCCATTTTGTTCAGGGCTCGTCAGGCTTCACTTTTGACAAAAAAAGGCCCTTTTAATTAGGCCTACGCTCATTGAATTAATTTTCAGATTAGAAACACTCGTAGAGTATTGACTACATTTACATAGCCTTCATGATAATTACTCTGCTTCTGAGACAAAATAATGCACCTTTCCTAGGGTTAATGTACACAGTGTTCTCTTTTTTACAACACACTGTTACTCAATATTCATTTCCCATTGGTTTTCTGTGTTTATGTGATGTATTTTTGGCAAAATAACCTCTCAAATGATAGTTTTCCAAATTTCAGGGGAGATAACCAGATAATTAAAAATTATTGTTTTGCCACTAATTTGGCTATCTTTCTGTGAATTTTAAAAAAAACCTGTACTCTAGTACATTTTAAATTACTTTTTCATATTACAAAGACCTCAGGAAAGTTGTGTGCTTTGTTTGACAATTATAGAATACTATACTTAATTTTTTATTTTAACTGCAGGGTTATGTAACAAATTGAGTAATCTGGGTATAAATCTTGAGTTTCCAGCTTTTTTTCTTCCTATGTAAGCTGTTTGGGTGTTCTTCGGTGGATTGTTAATATTTTTGTGTTATATTTGTGTACTTTATGTGATTTACAGAGAGATTTCAGTAAGCTTCTTCATTTAGTGAGAATCAGGGGGGGTTAACTTTGAAGGTCTCTTACGCACACTGCGATGAGCTGACGCTCATAAAATATGCATTTCTAGTATCCTGAAATGTTAAGCTTTCAAACAGTATATCATATGTCATGTTTTATAACACTTCATATTTGGTCAATTTTGGGGAATGCTGAGGACTGAAATTGTGAAACCTGCCATATGCCATTTTGTTCAGGGCTCGTCAGGCTTCACTTTTGACAAAAAAAGGCCCTTTTAATTAGGCCTACGCTCATTGAATTAATTTTCAGATTAGAAACACTCGTAGAGTATTGACTACATTTACATAGCCTTCATGATATAATTTTTATACTGATAAAAACAAGATGTCAGCAAAAGTCGGTTGCGACATGTTTTGGATTGTTATTACGCAATACGTACCCGTGATGGAAACTGGGTTTTATACTACACAGTTAGATAATACAGTGCACTGACTAAACTACACTACACAGTACTAGTGTACTGTACTACTTCAAGAAGTAATGTGGACAACTTGGCCTATTACTCTTCCCCATTTGCCTTTACTTTTTCTTTCTAAAGCAAGACATACAGATATAGTGTATGTGATGTGTGGTGCTGTACTACAAGTATCACTAGTCACTAGACCCCCACTATCCCTCCCTCCTCTGATTCATAATTTTGATAATCTTTATTAAAATTATATTGAGATGGTCTTGGAATGTTTTGGTCAGGTCAAAGGGAGTCGATTATTTATCACAGTATAGCCTACAATGACACTTTAAGAAAATTGTTTTTCGCTGTGACTAGAAGGAGGAACTAGGACTGTCAGTGGCAGGGTCTTTTAGCTTTCTGTCACACAAACGCACAAACGTAGTACTTAATACTAGTTAAAAGCTTTTAAGTTAAACTTCAAATCTATTTTTTCTTTTCGTTTTTACAGTTGATGGTGGTCAGAGAGCAGTAATCTTTGACAGATTCAGGGGAGTGCAAGATGAAGTTGTTGGAGAAGGCACTCATTTCCTCATTCCTTGGGCGCAGAAACCAATTATTTATGACATCCGCAGTAAGCCCAGAAATGTTCCTGTCGTCACTGGTAGCAAAGGTAAGAAAGTTTGGCTATTTGATTTGTTATGGACTTTGAACCAGTTAAATTGAGAGTTTTTATTGTTGATAATGATTTGGTTTGATTAGACATGGATGTCAGATGGTGTGCTTATAAATTGAATATGTGTCTGATTTTTTATTCTACATTATAAAGAGTTTCTTTCAGACACTTCTGTGAGCATAATATATGTTTTCAAAGGCTATGGCTCTACTCATGCAACATTTTTCTTTCTTTTTTTTGTTGTTGTTATCCTGAAGCAACTTCAAAGTTTATGTTTGCTGAAAAGTTTGACATTACTTTGTTCCAAATGAATCTGATTAATTTCAGACTTGCAGAACGTCAACATCACCCTAAGGATATTGTTTAGGCCACAAGTACCAGCTCTGCCCAAAATCTTCACCAACCTCGGAATAGATTACGATGAGAGAGTGTTGCCATCCATCACTCAGGAAGTGCTGAAAGCTGTTGTTGTAAGTTTGACAGGAAATAGACAGCACATTTGTTGAAAAGAAAATCTTGTAGCCATTTCCCATTGTAGTTTAAATATAAACACCCACCTCTTGCGGTAATCACCAACTGCAGGATGTCCATAGAGAAATCACAAATTCACATTTCACCCGACAGCCTACTCTACTGTCGCTATCTAGCACTGTACGCTGACCAATTTGCACTGATGAGTGACAATGCTCTTGCCCCTTGACTGCCACTCATGCTCATGGGGTTGTTCTCTTCTTCAATGTCAAATAGGTACTCAATTACTTTTCCCGAAATAAACCAACTACACCCATCTAAAAAAAATAAAGAACAGTTCAATTAGTAATAGCCTGAATTATGGTTTAATAAAACAATTGACTCTCCAACTCCAAACATAATGTGGTTTGCTGATGCAATAGTTTTTTTTTCACTGGACCAGTATCACAAGAAGCAAAAATATCAATAGAAGTCTTCCTTTTTTTCTTGCAGTTTTTCCATTCACTGTAGTTTTTATAGAATTTTGTCTTCCATATTGCTGGTTGTGTAACTGCAATTTCACTTTACTTCGTAAATGAAGATTCTGCTGAGTTTTTGTAAAATAAACACAGCATTAGTATCATTATTAAAGGGGAAAAAAGAAAAACAGTTTTATTTACTCCCATGGAATGATGCTTGTTAGCAGTATGCATCATGTACAAACTATTTAGCAAATCCTATAATTACATGTTGTGTTCTGTACTACAAAATACGGGTAGCACATTACTTTGTACTTCTACAATTTGGCAAATATATTCACATATTGTTTCTGGTAGCTGCAGTGCCGCACCGTTTTTAAACTAGGGTTATCATACATTAGCCATAAGTCGTTTAAATATGAATATGAATCTTTACTTTTTTCATTGTGGTCTGTCTTTAGTACTTCCTTTTACTGATGTTTTGTAAAGGCGGGCTTCCCAGGATAATCTGATGGTCTTCTCAGTGAGGTAACATATTTGTTTTGTGTCCTTTCTGAAAGAAATATAAATTTTATATATGGGGTGAATTATCAGTTATTTATTTTATTTCTTTGAAACCAAGATGTCTTGTGTCTGTAAACTGTTAGGGCTAGACCATGGTTTTACTCTGCTTGTCTCCCTCTCCCTGTGTTCTTAGTTCTTGCATTCTTTATAAATATGTTACAGGCTCAGTTTGATGCCAGTGACCTGATCACTCAGAGAGAAATCGTCTCCACCAAGGTCAGTGAAGAGCTGACGGAAAGAGCATTGCAGTTTGGCATTGTGCTCGACGACATCTCATTGGTGAGTCACTGACACTATTTTCATTTGCCGTTTGTCGTTCGTGTCTCATGCGCTCTTGTTGTCTTTATAAATAGCAAGACATTTTAGGGGCATTTTCAAACTTTGGGGTGTCCTGAGTCTCTCAAAAGCAGTGGTTTCATTTTTATCTTCAGATTTGTTGTTGTCAGACTTATGGTTCCAGTCAATTATTTGTAGGTAGTTATCTGCTTTTCTTTTGACTAACAGAAAAACAAGGCAAAGAAGGTGTGGCCATCAAATATTGACCAAACTTTTTTAAAGATAGATGCTGACTGGATGACCAAAATAATCTATGGCAAGCCTTATGTTTATAACAATTTCTCTACAATGAAGGGCTGATTGGGAGAAAAGGACCAAAGTGCCCAGAAAAGACTTGCACTTTGTGGATGATTTCAATCCCCATCCTTGACACTCCCTGCAAATTAATTCAACTCATCTTTACTTTGCATAATCTCAATTCGCTTTTGGCTGCTACGAAATAATGTTGGGAAAAAAAGGGATTGCACCTTGCTGTTATTCTTCATCATTTAGCAACATTTTGTTTTCCCTTAATGCATGTGTCTTAAGCCTTCCACTGTTGTATTTACTCCTCCTCAGACTCACTTGACCTTCGGCCGAGAATTTACAGATGCTGTAGAGGCTAAACAGGTGGCCCAGCAGGAAGCAGAGAGGGCCAGATATATTGTGGAGAAGGTGAGCAGATGGAAGCTGTGCCAGATATTTACAATTTTGTTAATTTGAGCTCTTTGGTTATTTTTTTACCGATAAGTTTCACGTTTTTATGAAAAAAATGAGAGGTTAAGGCTACATTGCGTGTTTCAGGTAAAAAAATGTGGAGAAACTGAGATGTCTTTAGGTGCTGAAGTCGATGATAAGGATGCAGAAATGCAAATTATTTCAGGTTTTGTGGAAACTCTGGAACTATATCAGGATGCCATATCTTGCACTCTATCTTTCAGAAAGAGCTCTTTGAAAGATTTTTATATCATAAATAAAAATTGCAACTTGGCAGCAACATTTTGCAATCAAAATGAGATGTATCTTTTCTGAAGGGAATGGAGGAAAATTTGCTGTTGCTGATGTGATCCTTCCAGATTTAGTTTTATAAGTGGATCTTGTCTACATATAATTGATGAGAATAGCAATGACAGTAAGATGTTACTATTTTCGCAAACTATGCCTAAACGCATGCCATACAAAAGCATGCTCCGCCCAAACGCATGCTGTCGTCATATGACGGGATTTTTACTATACAATTTAGACGTACAAACACACGGTCACTCCCTCTAAAGGCATGCTCCGATCCGGGAAACATACTGACTGGTAAAGCTTGACAAGGGGAAATTTGGCTGCAGCCTACACAGCTTGCATAAGAAAAGCCTAGAAAACCTGATATTTGCTTAGACTGCCCTCGCGCAGAACAAAGAGTAAAGAGAGTGATGGACAGCGTCTTCACACCCAAATTTCGACAGACATAGGTCTAGGACTGGTCGGTGAAATGTTTCGGGGGGTTGGGGGACTGAAATGTTTTTGATTGGTCACTGGAAATGCATCTTTGAGTTTGAGGGAATGTTTCTGACTGGTGTTTGGGTCTGCATGTAATATTTAGTTAGACCTAGGCCTATGATGCGCAACACGCGTGAATGCTTTAGAACACTAGATAGGCCTCAGTAGGATCAAAGATTAGTCAAGTAAGACTGATCAGCTGCGCTCGTAGAACTTGTTCAACGAATCATAAGAGAAATATTTCTCTGAATGTAGAGATCTACAGTGGAGTCCGCCTAAAATGAACACACTTTATTTGAACAGTCGGTTAAAGTGAGCGATATTCTGTGGTCCTGTTTGAAACTCTTTTTGTTTGAGTGAAAAAATAGTGGATAAAATGAAGGGGTTTCATGGGGAAATCGTAAAAAGTGAACGCCTAAAATGAGGGAAAGCGAAGAAAGGACCGACCGTGTCACTGTCGCCATGCTTTGAAAATAAAATTCTTTACCTCGGGCATTGGCAGACAATCCCAGCTCGGCGTTGGCGGCGGCAATCAGAAAGAAAGAGCTTTTATGGTGCGTATCATTACATTGAGACTGTCTTTGTGCCCCCACCCTTTCAACGCCTTTGTATAATACTTAACTGCTGTTGGGGAATCTTTCACAAAACTGAAACAGTCATGTGTTGTCGCATTATAGGCCAAAGTGATCTCCAGCCCCAAGGGAGATCACTAGAATATCAAGGAATTGAGATTATTGCGTCCCTTCCTCCCGTTGCATAGGTTCATGTAAACACTCGCTCCATATAAACACACGCTAAAGAGCCCTCCCGAGCACCGTGCGTTTAGGCGGAGACTACTGTACCTTGAACAAGTTATTGTTGTCGTAGGATTTAAGCGTTTGATGTTTTGCTGTTAGCGCTGGTAAAATTTTGAAGGTGTAAGCTTGAATGATTGACTCACTACTTAGAAAATGTAAGGGGAAGTGTATCTGCTTCTTGGAATTGTCTAGGTTTGTGTCTGGGTGGTGTTTTCCTCCCTTGTCTTTGTTCATGGGATTGGTGTGCACTCTGGTGTAGTCTGCTCCTTGCTTTGGGGTGTTTGTTTTTTTTAGTGCAAAATTGAGGCAAAAATAAAAAAAGTAAGACCTAGATCACACATTTGAAATATAAGATCTGACAGTGGTCTACAGATCATGAAATAATACATCATAGCAGAGACCAGGAAAGACAGATGCTTGTTCAGAGTGTCCAGCAAGGTTGTAAAAAAGTCGTAATCTGGTGCCCTGGTCGTAAAGGTTGTAAATGGTAGTAAATGTGCCCTGACGGTA
The DNA here is from genome assembly GCF_000002075.1 of Aplysia californica. Classification (NCBI taxonomy): domain Eukaryota; kingdom Metazoa; phylum Mollusca; class Gastropoda; order Aplysiida; family Aplysiidae; genus Aplysia; species Aplysia californica. The sequence goes on from NW_004797398.1 coordinate 1,192,961, forward strand.
GTAAACATTTAGTAAACAGTGGCAAATTAACCTGCATACTGAGTGATGAAGCCAGCAAGACTTTTCGGTGAACCCTAGCCGCGGTACATGACTCAGGTTTTGCTGGTCACGATTGTGATATAATGTTCGTTCCCCTTTTCCCCATTCAAGGGTATGTTTCTCGCGAAAAGGCGGGTATGGCGACTGGCGACAGGGGGAAGTGTATGTGACACCGAGGCTCGATTTGGAAAATCAAGATCTACTTTCGCTTTCATTACCACCCAGAAATTTGCCGGCGATGGGTCTGATAACGCAGCATTTGTGACATGCAAGTTGTGCAGTATAAACGTTGTCATTGTGCAAATAAAATTTAATCAATACTCGGACTCGTCACTGTGCTGTCGTTTGTGGGGGGGGGGGAGTAAGGAAAATATACATGCGTCGTCTGATTTTTAGATTGTCAGGCTCGCCATCGTGACCAGTCTGTGAACCTGCCCGCGTTCGCATCGCAAGATACGGCATCGTGTGAGCATGCGCGTTTGTTGGGGTCGCCAAAGTTCATACGCGTTTCGTAGTATAGGACTACGGAATGAGGCAGGGGATTATTGATTTTATTTTTTGAAGAACTCGGGGGGGTTGCTGAAGGAAATACAAGAGGACAAAATCTTGTAAGCAAATTTCAGAATTTTGATTATATTTTGAGCCCTCTGAAAAGTGCGTGTTGGTGCAGGCCCTGTGTGGAATCTGGACCCTTCATACCTTGTAAGCTGTGTTATTGAAATAAAGTGTTCATGTTTCATTGGGTGGGGGATAGTAAATTATAACAATATTGTAGCCTTCTGTTCAAGACTGACAGATTTTCAGTGTCACCTCATCTTGCCCTCCCAAAGTTCTTACTACTCCCACACTGCATGGGACTACTTGAGCCATTCAAGTTGTTGCTCTACTTTGAGTTTGAGCAATAACTTTTGTCTTTCATGTTCATAATGTGTGTCATGACACCCATACACTGGTTCTTGACAGTCGAAATTCGGCTCAAAGCAGGATTCATTAAAAAAAAATAATAATGAGAGGAAAATATAAGACTGAAATACTTAAGTCAAACAAGACCCAAGTGCGACACTGATATGTTGTTGACTGGATATATTTTACGTGTGTGTGTTGTTGTTGTTGTCGTTATGTAATAAGCCCCTGGAAAATAGGTGATCCCCAGGAAAATTGAGAAACCGGTTTGGCAGTCACCTTGTATGCACACATTAGGTCTAAATCTAAATCTTACCCCTCCCACCACCACCACCAGGGCCGTGCTACTAACAGAAGTGTCTTTAGGTCATTTCCAAAGGGGGGATATTAACATGTTCTTATGCACAGGAGAATTGTAAATATGGGCTGATTTATCAATGTCATGCTCATACTGTACTGAACAACATAGGAGAAACTGCTGCCTTTTCTTTCCTCTTCCTAACTATCTTCATTTTCCTCTACTTCTTTTGTATGTTTGTTACTCTGGTGAATTACTATTTCCGGGATGCCTTGATAGTCGAAGCAGAGTAAGCTTAATTCCCTATTTGGACTTCTCTGTTGACATCCGCCCCTTGTCGCTCATATGACCTTATGCAGTCGACTGGACTTTGTTGTGTGTTTTTTTTTCGTTCCATATATTTTTATGTAATAATAATATATATGTGAGGCAGCGTGGTGGAATCAGGCTCTCGTCAAAATAATTAAAGTGAAGAAACCTGCATTTTTCCGCAGGTTTGTGAATTTTAATCAAATTTTTGTTTTTTGGCTCAACACCTTTCATGCCCATTAAAGAACTCATTTCTGTGTGTTTTTTTCTGAAAAACGTTGATAAAAGGCACAAAAAATGTAACTTTTTAGTTACCACGGACTCTTATGCTAAGGAAATAACTTAATCTTTGGCGGCCATTTTCTCACCAATTGTATCTCTGAAAACAGGTGACCCCCACCTCTTTCATTCGCAAATATCTCGACTTGTGTTCAAGATAAATGGATATTTTTTTCGTCCAAAAAAGACAAGTGAACAAGCTTTAAGATGATATCAATAACTCTACATGCCTATAAATTGACGAGAGCCCGATTCCACCTCTCTGCCTCACATATATTATTGATGGTGCAAATGAACTCCCTTTTTCGAGCTGGTATGGGGCTCGATTTGGTGGGTGGTAAATTTTTTTTCCAGGTAGTAAATTTTGAAAGAAAATTTGGCGGGACACCCTGTTGTTGATGCAAGGAGTGAGGCACCAATGGGCAAACACTGCCATAGTGATAGTGACAGTTGATCTTATGTTTTGTTTTAGTAGTTTTACGGCGCTCGCAATAACTTTTGTCTTTCATGTTCATAATGTGTGTCATGTCAGTTGATCTGTTTCCTTATATATTACTGTTCTTTGTAAATTGTCGTCGTGATCTTGTGATATTGCTGTAGGCTTCGTCTCAATACAACGCATTGTTCTTCCTTCTCAGGCTGAGCAACAAAAGAAGGCCGCTGTCATCTCTGCTGAGGGTGACTCCAAAGCCGCTGAGCTCCTGGCCAAGGCGTTTGGTGCTGCCGGGGAGGGTCTGGTAGAGCTGAGGAAGCTGGAGGCTGCTGAAGACATCGCATACCAAATGTCGCGGTCGAGAAATGTGGCATACCTCCCACAGGGCCAACAGACACTGCTTTCCTTACCGCAGTGAAAAGTTTTTGCTGTTGGGCGATGACGGAACATTCTGTGGTTTGCTGTAAATGAAAGAAGGATGATTTTGTTTTCTCTTTTTCACTGACATTTTTCACACTAATATTTATATGTGTATTACTTGCTTGTGGGTTTTGCAGCTTTGGTTGGTAAATCTCCTTTGTATGTTATAAAACATCTGGGATATTTCTTCTGATTAGGTTATAAAACCCCTTGTGAATTATGTCTTAAACAACATTTAACATGGTAGTATTGAAACTTATGAAAAGTTTAATGCCTTTAAGTGTCTCTTCAAGTTCAAGTTTAGAAGGCTTCCCCAGGATGTCTGCAGAGTGATAAATGTCTTGTACTATTTTGTACTGTTAAATGACCATGTGTGGCTCTGTTTTTTGTGAGTCCAAGAGACAGGTTCAGGGAAGAACGGAAATCTGATGGTTAAATGTGCTGCATTGTTTTTGTGAATATCATCATCGTTTTGTCCTTCATCAATCTGCTGAGGAATTCTTTTGCTTACTATTGCTACTGTCATGATTGATGCTCTCAGTTAGACAGAGAAGTGTGAAAGGAATTTGACAAACATCCTTATGTCTATAATGGATGTTGATAGTTGCCCAGATTTTCAGTGTTGTTTTTGGTGATTTGGACATCACTTTGGGTCAAGTGAGTCGACCATTTTACATGTTATATATGTCCAGTCCAAAAGACTTTGTCCACATTGGCATAGAGACTGTTGGAGCAAGCTAGTAATCATCTTTTGTAGTGATAAATAAAATGTTTGGTGAATAAAACTCGCTGATATTCAGATTTACAAACTGTTGCCTTTGTGTCGTTGATTAAGCTGATGAAAATATCGCATATGGTATGCTCTATGTGATTTACAACTGTTATTTCCCAAGCAGACCCAAGACCACTTGGAAACATTCTGGGCTTCTCCGGAAACAAAGTGTGCAGGCAGCTGATTAAAAGCATTCAAAATCTTTTGCTGTCTGTAGCTGGGTACAGTGGGAGTGCATTCAACGAGGTTGCCGGGACCGGCTTGTTGTCCTCATTGGATCTGACCTCTCGTTAAACGTGACTAAGGCTAAAGAAAAGAAAGAAAAGTTATCATTATTATATTATAGGATGTACTAATACCAGTAATTAAAACAGTTGTTCCCCCTGATGACGAAAATCTCAAACAGCATCAGTTTGAGCTGTGTTCTGGCCGTCATTTCTGCATTTTACAATTTTTATTTTTTTTCCAGAACACTTCTCGTGTGGAAACATACCCTCTCACATCTAGGCCTAGATATTTAGGTATATCTACATGAAGAAAAGGTGGGAGCTTGGATTTTCTGATCAGGGGAAGAAAAGAACTCGATCTAGACCTACCCCTCCAGAGTTCTTCCAGTTTCACACAGCCCGCATCGCGTTCTCACTCACTCCCTCCCATTCCTACTGTAGGCTAACCCTCGGCCATCCTCTTGGCTTTGGGCCCGTATTACTATAAGGAGGCACACTAGATCTAGCAATGCAATGTGTTAGGAATCGGTGATGTGCTATATGCTTCTCGTGAGATGGAGAGAAAGGAGAAAAAAATCTTCGGTTTTGGGGCTGCTAATTGCTTTTATTTGGTTATCGCGGCCTCGTTGAACGTTGAAAGCAACTTCGGTCAGTTTGCAACCTCGTTGGAGCCGACGTACATTTACAAAGAGATATATAGGAAAAAATCGGGGATTAAGGATTGCCTTGTTGGAGCCGACTTCTCGTTGATATGTGACCTCGTTGAATGCAGCACCCACTGTACCAGTAATTAAACCAGCTGTTCCCCCTGATGACGAAAATCTCAAACAGCATCTGTGTGCGTGTGTTTTAGCTGTGTTCTGACCGTCATTTCTGTATTATTATTTTTTTAAAAAAAATTTCTGAACACTTCTGTTTTGGAAAAATACCCTCTCACATCTAGGCCTAGATCTATTCAAAGTAAAGGCGGGAGCTTGGATTTTCTGATCAGGGAAAGAAAAGAAATAAAAAAAAAAAATAAAGGTCTCGATCTAGACCTACCCATCCTGAGTTCATCCAGTTTCACACAGCCCGTGTCGCGTTCCCACCCACCCCCTCCCATCCCTGCCGTAGGCCAACCCTCGCCCATCCTCTTGGCTTTGGGGCCAATATTAGTATTAGGGGCTGTTCAAATATAATCTTACACCTTTTTGGGGACTTTTGGAACCACCCCCCCCCCCCCCCTCCCCCCCTCTACACTTTTCTTACATTTAATATTATATTACACTGTTCACTTATAATACTAATAATATGACATTTATATCCCCCAAATTCGTGTTACTATCATTGTTCCATTCGCTTTACATAATATTCATGAAGAACATGCTTATGTTCCGCGCAATTTACAGATTGGCGCTGGGCCGCATGTTTTAACGACCGTACAATTGCGTATAATTCACTTCCATCTTTATTCTTTTACTCACGTCAAGGAACATTCATGTATATTTTCAAAAGTGCAAAATATGAAAATTAAAATTAGATATGAAACTGAAGAGCTCACAAGAATGATACAATTATATACATTATAGTTGTCAAAACGCGCATCGCAATCTTAAGATCGGTAAATTGCGCGGAACACATACACAGATATCATATATGTGTGCACATAATATGCTGTTCTACATTTACTAAAAAATAACAGAGTAGATCATTCAAGAAAAATATGGCATACTCTCTTTCTTACTAATAAGGAAAAAATTGAGACTCATGTCAGTTTCAAAAGCGCTTTAATTACAAATAAAACAAATTACATTGGAATTCAGGACCGCAAAAAAGTGTTGACTTTATCCATTGTACTACTCGCCATTGAAAATTGAAGATGACAGCTACAAAATTACGAAGTACCTGGTAACAAGATGTCTGAATTTCAGAGAGTGTAATTCTGAAGTTGTCACCTTAACAAAGAGATAATGAGTGAACAAAATAATTGGAGGTGTGTACACTGCTAGCTCAGGACCTAATATCTTCAAATGAATTTATCTTGGGATTTAACCCCAAATTGTTGACTTTACGCAAGGTTAACACTCAAGCGGTTGACTGTACGTGTATCAGAAACGCCATTACTAAAACAAAGAAGTAAGAAGGTAAGAAACGTGACCACAGTGAGGTGTTGACTGTAAGCAAGAGTTGACTTTATCAGGACTCCACTGTATCTGTTATTACTGATCATTATACTTAAAACAAAAAGTGAAATTAGTTATCATCAACAAAGGAAGTGTTCGTCATTGTGTCAAAAATATTTTAAAACAGGGGCATCTGCTGGGCTGTCTTCCAAATATTATTATGGGTCCTGTTCCAACTTCCTGCTCTGTTGCCTCTTCCTCCTCTTCTTCATCCACCTCCATTTCTTCCCGTGTAAAAAAGCCCTGTGCCTCTTCAGTGTTGCAATACTTGGAAAATATTTCCACATTACTTGTGGCCTCTGCACCCCATGCAGCCTTTCTTGACCAAGGCCATCCTTTTTTTCCCCTTATTTTTTCACCTCACAAAAGTGTAATACATGTATTATTACATTGGTTCAAGACTCCACCCCCCTTTCTAACACTTTTCTTACAGGAGCCAAAAACACCCCCATCCCCTTTCCAGGTGTAAGAGTATATTTGGAAAGCCCCTTAGGAGGCGCACTAGATAGCAATACAATGCGTTAGGAATGGAGGATGGGTCTTGTGCTTCGCGTGAGACGGAGAGAAAGTAGAAAAATCATTCGCTTTCAGGGCCGCTAGTTGCTTTTATTTGGTTATCGCGACCTCGTTGAAAGCGACTCCAGTCTGGTTGCAACCTCGTTGGGGCTGACGTACATTTACAAAGGGATATATAGGAAAAAAATCGGGGATTAAGGATTGCCTCGTTAGAGCCGACTTCTCATTGAATATGACCTCGTTGAATGCGACACCCACTGCATCCATTCCCACCAAGGTGTAGTGAGAAAAATTCATGGAAAGTGCTTTTCTGAAGGACACCCATTATTTTCTAGTCCCAGCAGCCTAACCATTAGACCTCTGATGCCTCATTTACACAGTTTGAATTAGAGCAAAGCTGTGGTGTCTAGAGATGTCTTGGTCTGACTGGAAATACTACAGTTGTGGAGACACAAGACAGTGTGGTATGGTGTGGGCTTTGCATGCCTTTCAACCCTAGAGTACCAAGAAATTAGGAGGCAGAACTTAAAAATTTTATGTCTGTTTCCTATAAGACCGAGTCAAAGTTGTACAGGCCTTCCAATCATAGAAAAAACCCAGGTCACTTTATATTATGAAGGATGAGGCATCTATAGTAGCATCAACCGAACTCCACTTTTCATCAGCATTTATTTAGCTTTGTGAACTTCCTGTGATATCAAAATACAGTGCATAACGACATCGTCGGGAGCAGAAAAAATGTCTTTATAGAGAGGCAACAGGGTTCGAGAAAAATGTTCGTCTTTTGACCGATCTCAATGGTAAGGCGTTCAGCTGAGCTGCTCTATACCAAAATTTAAAAAAACAACAAAAAATTCGAATGTGCTTAGTGTCGAATGTCGTTTTTTCTCGAAAGTGTGGTGCCTAACTAATGATTAGATCTGGGTAGCGTAGTTTAGATAATCTAGCCCGCTCTGGATCTGAGCTTTCACTACTTTCAGGCACAGAATATTGTAGAATTCTGTGCTTTCAGGTAACGATGTCACGTGCCGTTCTGGCCTACAGGTGAAGCTGTAAGCACCATCTTCCAAATTGCATTAAGCGCGACAGCGACTGCATGCTGATGAGAATTTATAATCTACTGTGGCACCTTTGTGAAATGGTAAAGGAAGGTGAAATTTTAGCTCGGAAGGATTTTGCAAAGTTTGTTCTGATCTATTACATGTACTTATCGCGAGGGAGGTGAGAGGGGAACAAAAGAAGATGAAATGAGTACTGAGGCTGTTGTACTGTTGTTTAACCTTGAAGCCATTGTAATATAGATATATATATATATATATATATATATATATATATATATATATATATATATATATGGTCGCTTTTAAGGACAAGCAGGTTAAGGCGAGGGAGGGGTCAAGATTCGGCTCAAAATTATGGAATTTGAGTTGTAGGCATTTTAGCTTCCTCGGCCTCTCCTACACTTATTTCATCGCAAAAGAAAAAAAACAACAACAAACAAAACAAACAAAAAAACACAAAAAACGTATTTTTGCCCATACCGGGCATGCTTGTCGCCGCCATTTCCTCATTATGTCAATATTTATTATTTTTTTATCGGCCGTTTTCTCAAAACGTGACTTTTCTCTATACAGTGGAAACCTGATATGACAGGGATGGTGGGAGTAGAAAAAATGTCCTGTTATATCCGATCCCTGTTAAATCAGAAATGCAAGGAAAGTAAGCATTTGTGGACTAATCCAGCCGTACTTTCATGGGTAGTTTCCCTTGCCACAAGTACCCACGAACAGAGGGTTTGGCACAAACTTTCTCCTTACGTCCTTAAAACCACACCAGAAGAGCTTGGTCCACAGCATCTGCATCGGGCAGTCTCATCTTCTTTCGATCCAGAGCAAACTTTCCATTGGAGTTTGATGCCACTATCTTCTCTCTATCCTTGATAATAGTGTGAATCGACCATTGTGGAATGTCGAACTGACGACAAATCTCTGCCAGTGGAGCTTGCTTTTTGTCAACAGCCTGGATTATTTCGTATATTTTGTCAATTGAAAGGCATTTTCTTTTGCGCTTGACATCGTTGGTGACACATTACAGTAATACACGTGCGTGGGTTTCGGGCTAGATCGAGGTCTGCAGCACACCGCAGCCCTCTCTCGCTTCACACACCGCGTGTGCTTGCAGTGGCATGGCTTGCGTGGGCTTGCTCCATCACTGCGTTACTCTCTCTCTCTCTCTTACTTTTTACACATTGTTAACGAGCCTTTGTCCCTGCTATAACCGGTTGGGCTCCGATGAGGCCCTGTTATTGCCGATAACTTTTAATAGAGACAAAGAGAAGGAAAAAACGGGGATTTTAAAAATCCCTGTTATTACCGGTTTCCTGTTATTACCGGGCCTGTTATATATGGTTTCCACTGTACTTTTTTGAATAACTCCACCATTTTTCATCCAATCTTCATGAAATTTTCACAGAATGAAGAGAAGATGTAATATTAAAAATTTGTCTGTTGGATTTTTTATATATAGAATAGATCTTTGTTGGTGGTGTCTGGAGTGTGGATTTTCACGGATTTGTTTGCAAAATTGAATGCTACCTCAGGAAAAAATTCATTAAAAATTTTCTAATTCGTTTCGGAAAAAAAAACAACAGATACATTTTTAGATCAAATGTTTGTTAACACGCGTGCAAAGAAAAAACAATCAATTTCCATTAGCGATAAGTGCGGTATTCATTACGTAAGACATGCCAACAAAATCCAATATGGCCGCCGTATCCATGGAAACGAAATTTTTTTCTCAAATTTGATTGCCGATTTTAAGACTCCTTACTGTGCTTGTAATATTTATGAAATGTGGTAAAATTCGGTCCAGTAATAAGCGAGATAGCCTTCAGGTGTAGCCCCCCCCCCCCCCCCCCCCCGCCCTTAACCAGAAATCTTGACCTACACCAAAAGTGGGCATTGCCTTATCTAATTGGAGGAGAAGTTTGGTTTCATTAGTGTGTATATATTTGTTTGGTAAGAGAGAAAATTCTCCTTGTCTTTTAAAGAAACCGAACAAGGGGCAAAAACTTTACCTTCGATTTTCTCAAAACATTTTTCGGATAGCCCCCTTGTGCTTAACAACAGCGACCGCATGGTATGTGTTGACTCTTCATGTCTCACCATGACTGATGAAAAATTTCATGTGACGGCAAGCCAGTCTGGAACAATGTGAACAATAAACCGTTTCAAAGGCTCTAAATTACACCTTGAACCTTGTTCTGACAATTTCTGGCCTTGGAATTGTGTTCTGACAATTTGCGGGGTGGGGGAATTTAGCTAATGAGCCAGAAAAAAAAAGCCTAAATAGAATCATTGTGTTTCAGGTTGATAATAGCTCGGTATGCAGGGAAACACATTGTGTATGATGCTTTGTACTTTTAGTTTCAGTAAAAGTGACGAATATGACTGTTATTAAACATGTTTGATGCTACGCATATTCATGGAGAGAGGGGTTCTTTTGGTTGAAGATACATGGTAAGGAATCCATTTTAAGCGTTTTCTTTAACTTTTAAGAAGAATAATTTTTGACGGAAAATACCAAAGACAGTGAACATAAGAAACAACAGAAATGTGATTTCTCAGGAGACTGTTGAGAATTTCATGGACAAAAGAAATAACAAGGAAATGATAAAAGTAAGACGCCCAGGAGGGCCCTTCACATTATGAGAACAATGGGAATTAGCGATCAAGGTAGTTCTCGGGTCACTTGACTCGACATTTAAAGGCCTTTGAACATATTTGGAAGACCTGAACAAATGGGTGACGGGGAATCACCAGTATATGGGATTCTTGAGAGTATCCAGGGGAATGATAAATGGAGAACCATTATCGTTGATGCCTGTTTCAGATCCCTTATAAAGGCAAGTTGGGAAGCCCGCACCCCCCCCCCCCCCCCCCCTAAATAATCTAAATTGTGTTGATGGGGACTTAAAAACAGTGAAACTTGGCGTATTCACTTGAACACTTGAACCTAGACAAGTCTTGAACCCTTTCGCGTGGGTGGTTGGCGGGTGCTCTGGTGTGGTTTGCTTCTTCTTTCCTATGAAACATCTATCGTCCTTATTCCCCTTCTTCTTTTTTATGTTTGTTACTCTCTTGTAACACCTCTAATCTTCTGGCGCTCATATGACATTATGCAGTTTGGAGCGCCGAAAAACCTCTACTAAAACTAAACTAAAGAACCCTCTCACGATTTTCTTATAAAATAATTGTACCAAAATAATGAACTGACACTAAATTACTCAACATTTTGTGATGCCACTTAAACTTTAAGCACATGGCTGACAAAACAGAGGCTCAAAATATGAAAGATCCTTTTTCAAGTTAAGAGAAAACAGCCTTGTGACTGCCCTAGTATTACATGATGATGTATTATGGTCATTCTGATCAGACAGTTCATGTATAATAAAGGATAAAAATGAAAGCCATTTTAGAGTAGATGGAACAGGAATCGTGAATGATATGATGCAGTCTGGACAGCTCAAGGCGATGCCAACATTCCGTCTTAAAAGTTATGAAAATCGACTGGCGAAAAACTTTTGAAGATAATTATTAATATTAGCGTGTGGATTAAGCTTCATTGTCACACTTTTCCCCCCCGAACTCTGACTACAAACTGAAGAAAAGGATATTTTCTAAATTTTAATGTGTTCCGCAGTCTCTCACTCGGGATCAAAAGGATCAGAGAGTTCGTCAATAAAACATGCTCCTTGAACTCTAGAGACACCAAAATAGATTCTAAGACAGAATCGTCTAAACTGGAGATGAAACCTGGGTGTTTATTGTTTGGATCTTGGATAAAGGGACGAACAGCAAAATGGAGAGACTTTGATGATTCTCGTTGAGACAAATAAGCCCGTCGCATAGAAGGATGAACGAAGATCATGCAAATGGTTTTTTTCGACACCAAATGGTATAATTTTACTAAGGCCTGTCCTGAAAGGTAGGCTTATAGGTTACTGTTAGCGCCCGGTTCATGGAACTGTGAAATGTTCCTAGACAATTTGAGACCAGCTATTCGGTAAAAAGCGACGTGATCTACTGGAATTTCCTGGCCCTCCAGGAAATCGAGGTCTAGATTACTTGCGGCCACGTTTTTCGTCGAGTTCCGCAAGAAATCCGCAATTTTTTGCAATTTTCGCAATTTCTTGCAATTTTAGGCAAAAATCCAACAACGCTTTGAATTTAACAGAATTTTTAATACGAAATGGTGCGAGCACAGAGCCGATAGGCCTACGTAAATCATGGTATCGGCCCAGCTCAAGCCTACTGAGCGTACTCTAAAAGCTATAACTATAACTGGAAATTCAGGCCAGAATGCATCTTGTACAACACGAACTGAGACATAGGCTCGGCCGAGAAGGTGGCCTTCTCTGGGCTAGGCTTTTATCTAGGCCCACTGTGTGTAAGCGTGCGCATGTGATAAGAAAGTAGGTGTGTGCGTGTGTGAGGTGTACGTGAGTACGTGTGCGTGTGAGTGCGCGCGCGTGAATATTGTTCGTACATGATGCACGTGTCTGTATACACGGTAACCGGGCACCTAGTCTCAACATCTACGTACACGGTAACCCACCGGAATGAAAATTAACCAATATTGGTCCTGTGTTGTCACTTGTTGAAATAAAGAAAAAAAAGTTATACACGCGTCTTGTCGGGCTCGCCATCGTTACCGGTCAGTGAACCTGTGCTCTCGCAGCACATTGTGAGTACCGGTTGAGGTCACCAAAGTTCATTCAAAGTCTGTGCGCTACGAAGTATAGGGCTCCGGAATGGGAGAATGATTGATTTAAAAAAAATGTACTGTCAGGGGAGGGCTGGAGTTGAAGGCAACACCGGATGACAAAAACTGAACTTGGAATTCTTAACTGCCCGGTTACCGTGTACGTGACACTGAGACTACGTGCCCGGTTGCCGGTTACCGTGTACGTAGACACTGAGGCTTGGTGTCCGCGTACCGCGTATGTAAACACCCCGTTATGTAAAACGCCTCAAGCTGCGTTCACACGGGAGTGGGTGCTATAGAAATGATCTAGATCTACATTAGTACATGTACATGTATTACTATTGTTTATAAATGGAAAAAAAAATTGCTGTATTTTACGATTCGACTTAGTGTTAAAACAATACCATGCCGGTTTTAAAACATAAAATATTTGAAATAGATCTAAATACAGATTACTGGCATATCGAAGGTTTCAGGAGAAAAATAGAACAGGATCTGATTTGATTGGAGCATAAGCTTATTTTGTATTTAGGGGTTGTTTCGAAAATCTCTCGTCAATTTTTTTGTTTTTTATAGACTAAACCTCATACTTCTAGATTTTTGCATGAAGTACCCAGTATGTACTAAATTTGGTCAAATTTTATGCCTTCATTTTAAAGTTATTACGAAAACCGAGGGATCCGTTATTTTGTGTCACGCGTTATCATTTATATTTGGTCGATAACTTTATTGTTAACGTACTTGTGTGTTGTTACTAGTAAATGTTGTTAATAACATTTGATGAATTTGTATTGTTTGTCATGATTTTTTAAAAGGCTGAGCTGCTTTTATGCTACAGGTACTCAAAATTGTCATGTTTTTTAAACTAAAAATGTTAAGCCCGTATTAATGCGCCTGGGATGGGAAGGTTGCAATTTTTTGCAATTTTTAGGCGGTTTACCTTGCAATATTTTGCAATTTTTCTATTTAAAAAATGCAATTTTCCGCGGGGCCAGTGGAATACATGTACGAAGTATAGTTCCCTCACAATAATGCTACCGTCCACAAAGAAGGAGGAGAGAAAAGGACGATGGTTGCTTGATAGGAAACTAATAGGAAAGAAGGAACAAACCACAGCACAGCACCATGCCAACAATCCACATAATGTGTGACTAATAAAAAAAAAAAAAATCTATAATATATATAGCCGAGTCCGCTCGAGAGTTAGAGCGAACACGGTTAATCCGAAAACAGCGGTAAACCCAGTTGGGTAAGCCGAAAGAAAGTAAAATCCCTGATTTATTTTACACTCTGTTTGAGCAATCTGTCTAAACCAAGAACTTGTTTAAATTTAAACCGATGAAAATTCAGTGGTCCTGCAGATATCGGTGTTTAAGTTAAAGTTAAAGCCATAGAGTTATCTCCTTTTAAACTATAGAGCACATCTATGGTTAAAGCTCATTTCACTGTTAAAATAACATACAGTGTAAACCTCGGTAGCAGCTAGGCCTAGTCTGTACATGTAATGTACACGGCTTAAAACGTAGGCTACTACTGTTACCATCGGCAGTAAAATTCACTTTTTGAAGTCCCGAGTCTCAGTATTTTTACTCTTTTTGACTAGATCTAATACATGTACCGAGTATGGTACTTGCCTTGGCTAAGACACGTTCAAAATCTTAGGTCAGAAAGAAAACCTTTATACAGCGATTGTACTGTAATAATGTACGTGTGTGAGAACATAATAATAATAGGCTATAAATAAATCAGACTCGAATTTTCTTTATTTTTAGTTCTAAAAAAAATCTGAGACATGTTCAGGTGTATATTGGTAAAGTAATGGCAATGGACTTATAATATATGTACTCGTTTTTTTGTACTCGACTTTTCGAGGCGGAACGGCAACTCTTTTGAGTTGAGCGTTTAGAAGAAGTCACATTTCCTTCCCTCAACTTCCCTCTCTCTTCCTATCTCCGTGTCTTCTCAGGTCGATGACGATAGACTGCAACATAGGTCCACACACAAGGATATTTTTCCCATGAATGGGATAACGTCAGATCAGAGTTAAAGCGAATATTGATATTGATGCATTGATCTTGTGTGTATTTTTAACTTTTTCTCTCGGCTCTAATATGACAGTTTCTGATTGATAGGTTCCTCCTCTTGTTCCAAGTTTGTTTTTGCGACCAGTGATTGCGTCGACTGCTGGCTTTTTAAAAATCAACAATCAACAGCGACAGCAGCAGCACTATAGGCCTAGGTTGATGGCAGTGACTTTGGACTTGATTAATACTAGATCTAGATCTACAAGTACTTGGCTGAGGCTGGGGCGTCTGAGAGGAGGTTAGGATGACAAGACGGAAATAAAAGAGGCTCAAGTGATTCGTTACATCAAGTATCAAGTGCAGTAACTTGGCCTGATTCTCGATTCTAGTTCTAGCCTGGGCCCCGGCTGTCTGGAAAATCTTGGTCTTGTGACTGTGTCACTGTGTCTTCTTAGATCTTATCAGTTTTTCAGGATTATTCCTTCCTGCCTTTAACTAAAGTTTTAGACTTCTAGGTTAGCCTTTGGCAGGCCTTCTACTTTGTGAACAGGAGTTGTGATGGATTGTATTTCACGTAGAACTGGTTTCTCTGTGCTGGTCTTCAGGATTCAAAAAGTAGGCCTACGCCTACTGGAGTTAGACTGATACTGATATAGCCTGGCTTGGAGGAAAGGTGGACTAAATCTAGATCTAGAAATCTAGATCTAATTGGTTGCGAAGAAGACCAAAAAAGAAAAAAAATGAGATGTAATCCTGTTCTATTTTTGCAGTTTTCTATCAGAGTAAAGCTGAATTGATTTTATAGGCTAATTTGTAATTCTAGAAATTTCTGAGAGCGCAAAAAATCATCAAATATTCAACATGCTGAAGTTGGGAAGCTTAAATCGGGCACATCGTATGATGATCGGCATAGTTGTGCTGTTGATCGTTGATGTTATCTGGGTTGTGTCGGCAGAACTGACAGAGGTAAGATTAAGATAAATTTAAGTTTAGAGTCTTAGAGTCTTAACTAATGGCCTTAGCAGTTGCGAGCACCGTAAAATCTAAATACTATACACATACATTAACTAATGGCCGCGGCTATTCGGACTCGAGTCCGAACAGCCTCCCGCGGCTATTCGGACTCAAGTCTGAACTCGAGTCCGAATAGCCTTCCGTGGCTATGCGGGCTCAAACTCAAATTCGCATGCATGCGCAATCACTTCGAGGTGTACCGCATATATTGTGAAGCAGACAAGCAATTCGGCCTTCCTCGGTTTCTACGATCTGGAAAAGGAACTTTTACAACAAATGGACTCTGACCATGGAGACCCAGCGCGAACTGTGGTCTTTTCTTTTTACAAAGGATAAAATATAATAGTAGGGCCGGGCAGTGGGCAACGGTATGGGAGGGAATATATATATAAATGTCTAAAAAAAGGGATGGAGGTGTTGGGGCAGGCCTAGGGAAGTAAGATGGAGAGAGGAAAATTTAAGTAAGAGAAAGAGAGAGAGGAAAAAAGTAAGAGAGAGGAGAGAAGAGAGTGAGAGGAGAGAGGAGAGAGAGAGAGGAGAGAGAGATAGAGAGAGAGAGAGAGAGAGAGAGAGAGAGAGAGAGAGAGAGAGAGAGAGAAAACAGAAAGGGGAGGGGGTGTGGGCCGTCTTATAAGGACTGATTATATGAATTTTATGTTTTGATCCATTTGTTGTCACGAAACTCTGTGTAATAGCCTACCAGTGGTTTAAAGTCCAAATAGCAACTGGAGACTTTCGGACTCGAGTCTAGACCTCGCCGGAGACCAAAATGTACGGTACAACTGGTGATTGCGCACACGCACTGGAATTTGAGTCCGAATGGCCTCCAGCGGCTGTTCGGACTCGAGTCCGAATAACCACTTCGTTAACTAATTTTACGCCACCTTGTGTAGAGAATATAATGAAAAATGCATGATGCAAAGAATGTCAACTTTCCTCAATAGAGAAAATTTTAAAAAGTTGGGCTGGAATTCTATAACGAGCGATGACTATGAAACTGAGTACAATAGAGGGTTTGGGATTGAGTTGTTTTTTTGTTTTTGTAAGGGTTTTATGGCGCTCGTAAATGCATGGTCATATATATAAGCGCCCGGGACACATTAAAAACATTTTCAGTTGGTAGGAAATTCTGAATTTTGCCTGAGTGGCAGCGGAAACCTACTTTTATCGAGTTCAGTCCACTAAGGGATTGTAATAAAAAGGATCTTTAATGTTAGCAACTTGCACACTGGCCCTCCGAGATTTTTCGCCCTTGTCCGAGAAGGACAATTGTCTCTTTTCACCTCCTTTCCTGCTCTCTAGCAGTGTTCTGTCGTCTCCACTTTCTGCCCCCACCCTCTCAACTCCTTTGCCCCCTCCTTTGGGCTTCTGACTCTTTCTGCAAGCCTTTCCACTGCAGCCTGCTACTCCTTGCCATGGTGGCTCCTTCTTACTGCTAAATAGTGCTCTGTCTTTCGGCCGCACCCCTGATCTTCTGGTAGGAAAGTTCAACATCTAGCCTTCTTGGACAAGGAGGTAAAAATATGGAGGTCCCGTCTGCAAGTTCTGCACGTTAAATATCCCTTGTTGGTCTAAAATCGATAAGAGTTCAAGCTGCAGCTGCCACCCGGACAAAATAAAAAATTTCCTACCTACTGAAAATGTTAAATATGTGTCCCGCGTGCTCATGCAGTTGTGAGCGCCGTAAAACACCTACCAAAACAACAACAAAAACTCTCATGATGATATTAAAATGTGGTGTGGTTGGCTGTGCCATACCATCCTGAAGTTTTGGTTTATAATTTATGGTGAACCGAGACCAAATTTATTATTATTATGATTTCTAATTATATAGGAAGGCTTTTAAATGTTAGAATGGTTCTTGAAATTGTTTTTCTAAATTTAGGAGATATAACAAGGTTTCTGGTTCTGTTCTTTCTGAAATTGTTTACAACTCAATAGTATCATGTTTATTTTGTGCAAGCAATGCCATACGAAGTCAAAATTATTAATTAATATTTTTTGTCATCACACAAAGACAATTTTGTCATTCACACAATATGTTCTCACACATGGGCCTCTGCACACACACACACACACACACACACACACACATTTTATGCACACTGACATTCAAACTGAAAAGACTGTCGAACTTGTATTGACAGCCACCTGTAGGAACGGTCACTTTCCTTTTCCCCCTTGCGTTTTTCCTATAATAATAGCACGGTGTAAGATGATAACCTGTCGCAATGCGACCATGGCCACAATTTTATCCACTAACAACCAAAGCACATTGTAAGATGGCCACGCAAATTTTTCATCGCCCGATACTTTGTCATGAATATATACATCGTCCTATAAGAGCCAGTTTCACGTTTCAAGGTTTTGGTTAATTTTTGAGGAGGAGCAAAAAACGGATAAATGTAGGTACATATGAATGATCAACACACCGGAAGCGATAAAAGAGCCTGTGGTAGGACCTGGTACTCCTAAACATGTCACAGAGGTCCAAAATTAAAAACTACTTTTTAATTTTCGTTTCAATACCTTGAATATGTAGGTAATTGGTGTTATTTTCATTAATAATACAATCATGTGCAATTACAGCAAGTAAAATAAATTGTAAGAAATTTAGATTATAGATGGTCGCTTTGGGATTCTGATGTGCGTCTTTTATGACAGGAAATCTCTGCTAGTGATAAAATTCGAACAATCCCATTGTTTAAAGTTGGTATCTCTACTACTTTTTACGCTAGTATCAAGCCTTTAAAAAAGAAAGAGTAAATTCCCTCCTGATTTTGTGATATATATTTGATATAACATGTCATCAATAGAAACAAAACATGAGTCCTCTTTTGAAGCACCACTGTTGTGATAGCAATTCGTATAAAATTTCTGTCTATATTAAGTTGAAAATTGACATATATATTAAGATTATGAAGACAGTAATTTTTTTGAGAATTATGTTAAATAAGAGTAAAAATTTCTTCTGTTCATAACTATTATCATGACATTTTTTGTCATCATAGTTATGAGTGTAAGAAGAAAATATTTGAACAATCATAGGAAGTTAACTTCTTTTTAATTGTAATTTACATTGCTCTAGAGGCATAAATATGAAACAAAAAAGGAATTGTTGAATTCGTGATGTCTGTCATTTTCTGCAGCACAAATTGCTTTGAAACGCTCTTCACTAAAACAAATATTGTCAGTGCACATCTTGGAATTCCCTGGTCAGTGTAAAATTTTGGTACTTTGACTTCACACTAAAAAAAAAGTGGTTTTGACAAGATGAATCCCTTTACTTGCCAACTATTGCATGCATGAATATACAGTCGAACCTGCCTTAACGGAAACCTGTATAAAACGGAAACCTGTCTTAAAGGAATCTTCCCGCTCCCCCCGTTGATTTTTTCCTCTTTAATTACCTGTATAAAACGGAAACCTGTCCAACGCGGAAACGGAAAGAAAAATCCGCTCCCTTCCGAGGGTTTCACCTGTCTAAGACGGAAAATGCTTTACCAGCTCAGCACTGATTTGAAACAAAACTCGTATAAGTTTGGTTCCGCCGGCTCTAAACTTAACACCACGGCCATACCGCTGGGCAAGGAAGGGGAGTAGGGGTGCAATTTGGGGGTAGATGTTACCTTATACCCCATCATGTGAACCCTGAGCTCTGCAGATGGTCAGGGTAGTGAGGGTGTGAAATCTCACGACTGCCTGTGAGAGTGCTCGAGTACCGAGCCACTACGGAAACTTTCTTGGGTAGCCA
Source organism: Aplysia californica (assembly GCF_000002075.1). Classification (NCBI taxonomy): domain Eukaryota; kingdom Metazoa; phylum Mollusca; class Gastropoda; order Aplysiida; family Aplysiidae; genus Aplysia; species Aplysia californica. Next base: position 1,211,877 of record NW_004797398.1, read on the forward strand.
GAAGCCAGAGGTGTGAAATAGACTGACCAATGCCAGCCGAGAAAAACGTTCCTCGAATCGTTGTTACGTGATGGCAGTGAGGGGTGGCATTGGTTGACTGTGCTTGTTACACCGATGGGTGGGGCTTAGGGTGGAAGCAAAGGAGTTGTTCAAACGTTTCTGTTTTTAATAGGTCAAACAGTGGTCCTATGAAAGGCAAGCACTGGTGGTAATTGGATAAGTAAGACTGATGCATGTCATAGCAATGGAGAGGTGTGAAGTCTTAACTACTGCTAACCGATCTGTCCCCTGTCTAAGACAGAATTTTTTTCTGGCTCCCTTGCGATTCCGTCTTACGCAGGTTCGACTGTATACTTTAAAACTCCACATCAGACTGCGTGTTGCATTCCATTTCCAGTCAGTCCCTACACCCAGGCAATCACCAAAATCTGATGTGCCTGCAGGGAAAAATCTGGGATGAGAGGTCTGTTCGTCTGGCTGGTCCTCATGCTATCATGCGGGGG
>NW_004797398.1:1212479-1218048 GCF_000002075.1 Aplysia californica
GGGGGGGGAAACAAAACTGGAAGATGTGTTTGTAGCATGCTCGAGACTAGGCCACAGTCATAAAAATTAAACAATATTTAACTCTACAGTGCAAACTTATTGTACATCAGTGGACTTATTAACTGATTAACTTCTAGATAATATCTTGCTTGACTTTATATGTTACTCAGATTATTGTTTTGAACAAAATACTTTTCTGGCCTGCTTTCGGCATTTTTAATAAATCCAGCCTACTTTGAAAAATATTTGGTTACCCTTGCTGTACAATATTGAACTCACCGTCAGAGTCTTTCCACCCCCCCCCTGGCAGTGCCTCTGACTATAGTGTGTTTAGGCCATTCCCAAAGAGGGGACATTTCTCGTTCAAGCATAGTAGAATTGTAAATGGGCTGACTCATGACACGCTCATAACTGTGCCTGATCTACAACAGGGAACTGCTGCTTTTTCTTTCCTGATCTTTACTATTGTCATTTTCCTCTGCTTCTCTTGTCTGTTTGTCACACTCTTGTGACCTGCTATTTCCGGGGTGCCTTGATAGTCGAAGCAGATTTTGTGCTGTTGAGGCTAGAGAGGTGAGCGGAGTAAGTCTGATTCCCTGTAAAGACTTCTCTCTTGACACCCACCCCTTGGTGCTCATATGACCTTATGCAGTTGCGAGCGCCGTAAAACACTCTAGTAAAACTAACTAAAGAGTCTTTCCATGATAGTTGAAAAGGAAACATTTAGGTGTGCAGGTGAGTTAACTGAATGCTGTTTTAATTCATACAAATTTGGACAGGTTCTAAAGAGGAAGGGAAATTAATGTCCTTGAAGGGTACTCAGGTCAGTGTAAGACCTGAACTGTTAAAGTCTTTTTTGTATGATCTGGATTCTCCATTGTTACTTAGCTAATGTGATGATATTGCAGTACCATAAAGTCAAGTGTACTTTTTTGTTGTTTTTTTCAGTACATTTTTAAGGATACAGACTTCAGTAAACCGTTTTTCACAACTTATGTGAAGACTGTGATGTTCGCAATGTATCTTATTGGCTTTCTGGTATGGAGACCGTGGAGAGTTCAATGTTACCGCAAAAAGGTGAGGACACCATTTCAGAACTTGATGGAATCTATCTTATTTAGGCTTCATTCTTTTCACAACATATTTGAAAGTATGCTAAGAAGAATTTCTTTTGTGTTAGAGGCACTTTTCGGAAATTGTTTTTTTTTAAAGGCCAGATGCATAGTCATGCTTAATCCAAAACTTTTTCATATTCTAAGACATGACACTGTATACTTCACACATGCCGTCTTAACTCATTGATTTCCACGGATTGATGATTTTTTTTTTTCAAACTCGACTCGACTGACGTTCTACTGCTTTACCAACATGTGCTTCACTGAAAACAAAGAACAACATTGACAAAATTTCATTGACAAAAAGACAAAGGAGAGTAGCTTCCCACAGAGAAGCCTTACACAAAGTTTTGTTGCATTCAAGATGAGAAATTGGCGTGTACCGCGTTTCATCACACTGGCTCAGGCTGCTGGGTGCGGTCGCTCTTCATTTTGCAAAGAAGCTTGGGCTGTTAGGAGGGGCCGCTTGGGTTTAAGGACTTTAAGGAAGTGCAGCGTTATTAAAACAGAATAGGATTCTTGTTTTTTTCTGAATTATTTTTCTTTTATAGAGAGATTAAATATATGGCACAAAGTTCCAGGTAAAATTTTGAAAACGACGTTGCACTGCTATTTAAAGACTTTTTTAAAAACATGTGCCAAGCCTCTGTACATCCTAGTAGATCTAGTACTATCATTATCAAGTGAATTATATGGAAACACATAATATTTACCGTTTCCATGAGGAAAATAATCTATATTCAATAGCCCTAAGAGTTGTTACCTTCAATTTAATTCTCAGAGATAGTATTTGCTGTTGATGTTAATGTTCTTTGTTTGTACCTTCGTATAACATTTTGTCTGTTTACTCTGTCTTAAACGAGTTCAGTGAAATTGGGAATCTGGTTTTCTTTTTGAAGGAGAGCAAAATTATGGGATTGAGCTAGTTGACTTAAATTTGGTGTGACAAGTATGCTCTTTTTATTGAAGCTGAATTGTCATTTAATTTTCATATTTGCTTTTTTGGGGGTTTATATTCTAGGTCTTTTATCAACAGTAGAATTGCCTATTAGACTTGACTTATGTCTCAGTCATTATTTAATTTTTCAATTTAAAAAAAATTGTTTTTACATCCTTTGAATTCCTTCAAATTTTATTGTGCTTCGTTTGTTTAGCTTTTCTTTTGTGATATGAAAATATATTATTTTGTAAATTGTCTTTATGATCATTTCATTTTTTGGTGAGTTCTTTTTCTTTGTTGTGATGAAATTTAAGAAATTATGAAGGTCCTAATTTTTATTACCAGAAACTTAATTAATACTTACCTTTGAATTGCTCCTCAGATTTTCTCAGAGGAGACCACACCAATCTCTCCTCCAGTAGAAGCAGATGCTATGATTGTAAGTTCATAATTTCTTCATGTTGTGTGAAAGTTTATTTCAAATTAAAGGATTGGAACAAAAACAAAACAAGATTGGAAGGAAAACAGGAAAACGGGGTTAGGAGGGGAGTTTGGGGGGGGGGGAGTGACAGCGATTGGCTGTGAAGATTTTATTTTCCATACTTTTCTTTAGTGAACTTTTTATCTTTCCTGCAACATATAGTAGTCTCTGTTTGAGATCTCGTTCTCATGAATTAGGAAAAAGTGAATGATTTGCAAACCATCTTCTCTAGATTAATGCAGCAAGTATCCCATGCCAGGAAAATTTAATCTCTCTGTTAAAGCAGGCTTGCCAACTGTTCCGAATTTCCCACTACTGCCCTGGATTTGGCTGTCGGGAATCGGAATCTCAGGAGACATTGAAACCTCCACCACTTCGGTGTGCCAAATTTCCAACATTTTTTCTAATGTTTGTCGGCTTTTGCTTTTTCTCAAAATCGCACACAATACTGTGACGACAAAAAAGCAGGCGGGGGTGGGATAAGATTCCATTCAGTGTCAGTGACGCAGTTAAGAAGCTGGTAAATGAACATCTTTACTGTGACCATCTATAACCTTATCACATACACTACACGAAAATCAGGCCAGTAGATGTCATTTTGTTCTCTATTATGCAATCTGATATAATATTGCGTGTCCCTGATTAGGTTTTGAAAAAGTTGGCAATCCTGTTAATGTTTACATCAGCATCAGCTGCTCCAATGAGACTGTGCTGAAGGAACAGAATGTTTTGGTACTGAGTGAAGAGTTGTGGATTGGCTTGACAAATCTGGTTTGTCTAAACATACTGTTATTCTTCATTCTTGAGTCTTGAAACAAAGATGCTAAAGGGGGGGGGGGGGTGGAGGTGAGGGTGTGTGTGGCACCTGAAGGCTATCTCGCTTAATAGTGGATCAAATGTTACCAAATTTCACATATATAACAAGCATAGTAAGGAATCTTTAAAATCCAAATCAAATTTTAGATAAAAAAACTGGTTCCATGGATATGGTGGCCATATTGGATTTTGTTGACAAGTCTTGCGTGATTAATGCCGCTCTAATGGAAATATATTGGGTTTTTTGCGTGCATCCTGGCAAACAATAGATCTTTAAATCTAAGGGATTAATTTTTCCTAAATGTGTTAGAACATTTTTAATGAATTTTTTTGTGGGGTAGTATTCACATTTTAAACACCACCAACAAAAAACTATACCATACATCAAAAATTCATCACTCAAATGTTTAGTATTACATCTTTTCTTCATTTTGTGAAAATTTCATGAAGATTGAATGACAAATGGTGGAGTTATTTTAAAAAGTATATAGAAAAACCACGTTTCGAGAAATTGGGCAATAAAGAAAATTAAAGATAGACTTTATAAGGAAATGGTAGTGACAAACATGTCCGGTATGGGAAGAAATAAGGCTTTAGGGGGTTCTTAATTAATGAAATAGTTTTAAGAGAGGCTGAAGAAACTAAAAATGCCTACAACTTAAAATTCATAGCTTTGAGCCGAATCGGGACTATTGGGGTTCCGCTCCCCCCTTAAGGCGTACATTTTCTTGCTCTTCATGATTTCTGATAGGAACAACACAACAAATACTAGTTTACTTGTCTCTGGTGTAAAAAGTACCCAGACGGACTTAAGTGGATTGTTTGAGACACCAACAATAAATTGCAATGTCTTATGCTCTTGCTTATCATTAATGTGTGTTTAGTTTAACCTTTTTACTGACCACATTTCAGGGATCTCCAATCTATGTACCTGTCAAGTATGAACACTACGATAGTCACACCAGTGGGGGAGAGTCCGACGATGCCAGCAGTAAGAAACTTACTATTTTTGTGAAACAAAATGGATCAGGCAATGATTTTTAGAAGGGAAAGAGGAACTTTTGAAAAAGACATTGATTCTTTGTTGTGAAGTTAGACGGGTCCAGCAGTTTTTTCAAGAAAGATGAAGTAAGAAGACAAGAAACCATTTTCTTCGTAGACTTTCATCATCATCAATGCCTTTCACCTCTGGCAGGGTATAGGCCACATACAAGCTCCTTCCGTTTAGCTCTGTCCTTTAATTTTTTCTGTGAAATAAAATGGATCAGGCAATGATTTTTAGAAGGGAAGGAGGAACTTTTAAAAAGTAACATTGATTCTGTGTTGTGAAGTTAAAAAGTTCCAGCAGTTTTGTTTTTTCAAGAAAGATGAAGTAAGAAGACAAGAAACCATTTTCAGACTTTAGAAGAAAAGAATAAGGAATAAGTAACAGGTGTTCCTGAAAAATTGTTAATTGTCTCGTTCTTGAAGGAAAGGAGTTTGAATTGTACTGATTCAGGTTGGTTGCTCCTAGAGTATAGGAACAGAGTTCATGCCCTTTTTCGTGATACAAGTTTTATTTAGTTTATATTCATTGTGCTCCTTAGGTCTTATTAATCATTTTGTTTGCCCTTTTCTTTTTTCACAGCTGGGGGTAGCTCTAAGTCTGTGCGGTTCAGCAACCTATCTGAAGTGCGCCAACTTTCAGGTATGCTGGAACAGCTGATAGAAATCAGTGTCTCTGGGACATAATATCATGTCAATAGTCCGAGAAAAAAAGCACTAAATTATAAGTTCATAATATTATTGTCACTGGGAACCTTAATGTGATTAGTGGAAAGTATGAAAAACTAATGTATTGAAAATGATAATGATATAATGGTATGAGAAATGTTGGCTAAGTATTCACTGATTTAGGCCCAAGTTGCTGCTTTTGAAACAAAAAGTCCTTAAAAATTGGGGTCTACGGACTCTACGGTTGACCAATCTTAGATTAGTAGTTGTCAATTTTTATTTAAAAAACTTTAAAAAAAAAAAAAATTTCACCCCATTAGGAAAGTATTAAAATAGCTACGCGTAATTTTTGCTTTTGATCATGTAAAAGATTGTATTTGATAAACCTTGTCCTGCAGAAATGTAAGGTGGTTCTAACACCATTTATCTTTCAAAGTGATAACTTTTCTGAGTTCATTGACTTGAATATAATTTTTAGGAAAAGAGGAGGGGGAGAGTGGGGGG